>NW_001849402.1:94391-110331 GCF_000209065.1 Trypanosoma cruzi
ATCCAACTGCACCGGGGACGGACACTGTTCCCCCGTCGGCGAGGGAGGAAGACGTCTCTCCAGTAAGGAGACGGACCCTCACACGCCGTCGGAAGGAGAAATGTCCGCACTGTGATTCTACATTGACGGGATTCTCGGGTCTCGTCAGTCACTGTCGGTCATTTCATCCGGAACATCCCCCACCGCTTCCCGAGCTCAAATGTGATTTCTGTGACATGGTTTTCCCCACACGGAGAAGCACCGCACAGCACAGAAGTCGCTGCGCACACAACCCAGACGCCACACGGCATCGGAACAGCAGTGCCAGGAGGCGATCTCTGCTGCCGCAGGATCAGCCAGCTTCCACTAGCACGCCAATTGGCCCGCAGGAAACCTTGCACCATCTGCTTCTAGAATGTCCAGGCACCTTGGCTGTGCGTCAACGGCTGGACATTGAACAGGACCTTCGCCTCGGAAAGTTCTCTCAATGGCAGTTGCTTCATAGCAGGAAACTTTTGTCGTTGCTCGACCACCTCTTCGGCACTCAGATGGCACTGTATAGCTAGACGCGCTGGTAAGAGTAGAAAAAAAAAAAAAAAAAAAAAAAAAGAGCTAAAAACAGTGTTGAGTTCCCACAGCACATCGCACTCCTACATTGGCGGGGACCGTGCGGGGGACTCGGACGACGTTCATGTGACGGTGAGCAACGTCCTGCTGTACAACCGCATATTGAGCAATGCCAAGCTCAAGGCGGTAATGAAGAAGATCGTCGTTGGCACTCCAGTGGCGAAGGTGCCGGTCTCGAAAGGTGCGCCTCAAAACAATACTGCGAGTGAAACCTTTCTTCAATCCGCCAACGAGGCCGTCGTCATGAGTGAAAAGCGGCAAGACGCCACATCATCACCACTGCAAAGTCAACACTCACCAGCGCAGCCATTAGGGAATAAAAATGGTCCAGCAGCTTCCATGCAAACATCTTCTGCTGATGCCATTGGCCCATTCACCTCAGGTGGTACGGGGGAAGTGAAAGAGGAGGAACCCAGCAGCGGTGGAATGGTGCCTGCATTGTCTCCAGCGTTGAGCGCGGGCAGCCGTCCGCTGCCAACACGCTCGCCAGCGACAAACAGGACGCTGGCCCTGAATGGGAAACGCATGCTCACACTGCCGTGGGCACGAACAGCGGCCCCGATTCACTCAGCACCACCGACGCGACGCCCGCGGATGGCGCCACAGGAATCCCTGAGCCCCGCACAGACCCAGCAACTGTTCAACGCAAAGATAGTGTGCTGGACGGCGTTGGCACCGCACCGACTCATCCGAGCACAGCGCCTGCGGAGTCCAAGATCCCATCGGAGTTCAACGCAGCGCCGCCCTTGGGCAATGACCTTTTTGATTTGGAGGATATCGCCGGGTTGGTGTCCATGGGTGTAGAGGGCGACAGCGCCGTGCACGGGTGTGTGTTTCGGGTGCTATTATTGCTGCTGCTTCTGGGGGTGTGAGACATGACAGCTCTGTGCTGAAGAGGGCATGGAGAGTGAAGTTGCGACTTCCCGTGGGGAAAAAGTATTCAGCTTTCCAGCAGTACTCACTGCATTTTTCCAGAGATTTTTTTATTATTTTTTTGTTTCTCTTTCTCTTTTTCTTTTGGCGCAGGTGCCTTGTTGGGATAATCAGCATCTCCGCGTGCTTTTGTGTTTGTTTTTTACCCTTTTTAAAATCCCTTTTCCCCCAATGTCTGCTTAACAGACACACCGTCATGCGTGACGTGTTTCCCCCTCTTTTGTTTGCGTCTGTTGCCCGCACGCGGTGCCGGCCTCATTGCCGTGCGTTTCACGGACTGCACGAAAGGAGGAGTGGAGGAGCAGGCCGGACGCCGCATGAAATGTGTGAAATGTTATTTGGGCTGCTGGAAGAGTAAAATCTATTTTTTTTACTTTAATTCTTTTTTTTTTCTTTGGTGCGGGCAATGTGCATACACAAACACATGGTCGTTTTGTGCTGCTTGGCGCATGTAATAAAAGTACTGCTGAATCAATTTTCACTAATTTTTTTTTTACGTTTGTGAAGTCCCGCTCGACTCTCACCCTTTTTTTTTCTTTTTTTTGTTTTGGCAAATCACTGCGGTTCATTTTATTCTGTGCCGTGCCTACTTCCAATTGTTGTCTTTGTTTCCCGTTGACTGTCCCTCTGCTGGCTGTGCTGCTGAAATGCCCCGATCACTTTTTCTTTTCCGCTAGAGGCATCGCTGGTCCGTGACAACGATTATTTGTTTTCCTCAGTTGTGACGGCACGAGGGTGACTGGACGCCGGCCTGCTGACAGCACTCGGAATTGAGCGGATTGTGTGCGCCGTGCCACACTGTGAGTATGGGGCGCCACCCACCACAACCTGCTGTGAGGCGTAACGATAACCCGTCGGGGCAGAGAGAAGTAAAGGACTGTGCCATGGAATTGGGTGCGCCCCGTCCCTCTTGTTTCTGTCGTGGGTGTGCTGTGCGCATGGCTCTTTTTTGCGATGCGGCGTGGGTGGCGTTGCCTATGAGTACAATTTTGGTCTTTGCGGCATGCATGTGTTTGCGTGCGTGCCTGCTTGATGTTTAGCACTGTGCTGCTTGCCGGAGAGTTGCCGCTACTGCAGCGCTGTTTTTGTAGTGGGCGTTGTGTGTGCGGCACTGACCTTCCTGCTGTGGGTGGCGCAGGGAGCCTTTTCGCCATATATCTCGTTGCGTACTGCGACGCGTCGGAGGTGATTTGCGTGAGCTAGGGACGACCGCGCATGATGCGGAGAGTTGTTGTGCAGCCCACACGGCGCATTGTAGCCGCAGCTTCGGGTGGCTTTCCGTGTCGCAGGTGGTCGTCCTGACGTTCTGCCCGGGCATGGTGGCTTGCGAGGAGGGAGGGCGGGAGCCCGCTGTGTGACTCCTAAAAGTGCTGCGGGCGGGATGTTGGCTGGCGTGCGGGTCGTCGTATTTGTTCTAAAAACAAGAGGGAAAACAACAATTAATGTGGATACTTTTTTTTTTGTGTTTGACTGCTGCTCTTTTTCTTTCCCTTCCTGTGTGTGCCTTGTGCGCTTATGATGCCGCTGCTCGCTGTGAAGTGCCGACCCGCGTGAGGGAGGAAGGACGCCTTAACTGCTGGCGAACGGTGAGTCCTTCACTCCTCTTCCGTGTTACCATTTCTTCCTTTGGCGCGCTTGATGGCTGCCGGTTGTAACGCTGCCACATGGGTGTGTCTCGGCCCCTGTGTGTTTTTCACGGCATTGGGACTGCTCTGTGGTGGAGCCTTTTGGTTGCAAGAGCGGTGCCAGTGGTTGTATGTCTTTTTGCTGGGATCCTGCCACTCTGCATGGTGGTTGTGTGGGGCTGCGTTGGCGGTGGGAGGGCGATGGTGTAACCGGCGTTGTGGCGTCTGTGCTTTTTTGTGTCGATGGCTGTGCATTGGTGGGGACTGTCTGTGACCGGATGCCTCTGCGTGCCACTGTGTTTGGTTACTTTTGTTGCTTCCTTTTCCTTTTTTGAGCAAGCAGATAGAGATACTTTTGTTTGACCAGCACAACTATCGTTTCAAGGTGTTAGGGATTAATTGCTGTAGGATTAGCAGCAGTAGTGGGATAACGACCTATCGGAATCGTGTATCTGGGTTTGCCATCTGTAGAAAAGGATCTGCGAAGCAGGAGTTACGGTCGACGAGTCGAGAGTAACACACCACGACTGCCCTGTTGGTACCTGTTTGGGTTTGTGGATGTGGTCTTCTGTGGGTGCGTGTCCGCGCGGCCGGCACCGTGTGCGGTGCAGGGCCATTGCGGCTGTGCGTGTGGCGCTGCTTGTGGCGTTGGTGCTGGTTGCGGCGGCGGCGTGGATGACTGCTGTGCATGCGGTGGTGCTGCGACTGCGGGGCGGCACGGTGGACAGAGCCATCACGGTGGGCCGCGCCGTGGACACGGTGCTGATGGACGGCGTGTACATCACGAACGGCGTGGCTGTGGTGTTTGACGTTGCGGCGATGCTTCCCGGCCCGCTGCGCATCGAACTGAGGAACTGCGTGTGCGACGGCGGTGTGCAGATCTACGTGCGGGGCTACAGCGGCGAGGCGGCGAGTGACCGGAGCCTGGAGGTGAGCGCGATCGGGTTGTCCGGGAGCTACTGCTCGCTCGTGTTTGTGCACAACCTGCCGGCACACACGAACGTGACGGTCCGTGACTCGACGATTATTACGGCGGGACCGATGCGCTACTCGCAGCTGAGCGGGCTGACGGACGCTGTGGCGTCGCCGCTTGTGCTGTACGCGACGTCGCTGTTGCAGTCGCAGCTGCGTGTGAGCAGCACTGTGCTGAGGTCTTCGCAGGCGGGCGGGTCAGCGGTGCACGTTGGCGGCGGCATGGACCTGCTGTCGAGCGCTGTGGTGTTTGACGGCGTGTTGCTGGAGGCGTCGGGCGGTCCGACCGCGTCCGCGTTGCATGTGGCGAACTCGTCGCGCCTCAGTCTGCGTAACCACTCGGTGCTCTCCGTGACGAACGTGTCGGTAGTGAGCGGCGGCGGCGGCATTGTGCTTGGCGAGCGCCTCGCGGTGTTTGATTCGGTGCTGCGCTTCGTGGGCGTCGAGGGGTCTGTCGCGTCGTCGCTGGTGCGCTGCGGCGGTGGGACGATCGGTGGCGGCGGGTGGCTGGACATTCACGACGTGTGGGCGGTGGGCGAGGCGTCGTCGGTGGCTTCGCTGTCGGGTGTGACGCTGAGCGGCGGCACCGTGTCGATTGCGCGCTGCGCTGCCACTGGCGCGACGCTTGTCTCTGGGCTGGCAATCACGAGCGGCGTCGTGTCGGTGCAGTGCAACAGTGCCGGCGGCCGGGTGCTGCAGAGCAGCGGCGACTACCGCATGGCCGGCCTGCCCTCCGTGAGCGTGGTGCCGTGCGATGGCTGTGCGGCCGCGCTGGCGTGCTTCGATGCGCTGACGGCGTCGTTCACCGACTGCGTGTGCAGCTGCCGTGCCGGCGGCGTGGGCGACGCGTGCGTGCCGTTTGACGTGCCGCCTGCGAGGTCTGGCGGTGGTGGCGGTGCACAGGACTGCGTGAGTGGCGTGACGCTGACGGAGTCGGTGACGGTTGGCGGCTGGCGTGCGACGGCGTGCTTCGACTCGGTGGTGTTCAGCGGACCGATCACTGTGACGGTGGACCTGCGCTTGTTGGACGTGTTCGCTGACGCGCTGAACGTGACGCTGCGCCACTGCGTGCTTGCGGGCGGCGCGCAGCTGCGGATTGGTGGCCTCAGCGAGAGCACGGCGCGCCTGATGCCGCACGTCCTCGTCAACATGGCGAATTTGACGTCGCTGGAGGGCACGATCGTGCTGCATGGCGCGATGCCGCTGCACTCGAGTGTGCTGCTGGCGAACTCAACGCTGCGCGCGACGGTTGGCGGGTCGCAGTACGTGCCGACGACCCGTGGCCATGCGGAATTTCGGTACGGCCCCGCGCTTGTCCTGGACGGCGTCCGGCTTCTGTCGACGCGGTTTGTCATGACGCGGTCGATGCTGGCGTGTGGCGGGGGCTCGTGCGCTGCGATCCTCGTGGAGCGCGGCCTCGGCGCAAACCTGTCCAGCGTCTTCTACATGGACAACTGCGTCGTTATGTCGCGGATGCAAGTAATGTACGCTCTTGCGTCGGATTTGCGTGTGAGCGGCGGCTCCGTGTTCTCCATACAGAACAGCTCGTGGAGTGTGTCGAGCATTAACATCTACAAAGGGGCGTGTGATTTTGGGGACGTTGTGGTGGATGGCGGCAGCGTGATGCAGGTTGTGTCCAGCGAGTTCCGTCTCGGCTTCGCCATGCTCATGGCAAAAACGCTGACTGTGACTGGCGGCAGCTGGCTGGTGCACCGCAACAACGAGTTCCGCACCGCCTACGTTGTGTACGTGGCCGACGAAAACGGCGTTGCGTTTTGCGATCGGAGTGTGTGGTCGATAATTGACAACAACTTCACTCACGGCTCGTACTCGTTGACACATGCATACATGACAAACGATTGGCCACCACCGTACGACGAACTCCCGACCATCTACGGCGTGTGCAACGAGGCAAGGGGCTCACCTGTGACGGATTACCAAGACGACCTCAATATTGGAGTGCCCGTGACGGCACTGGACTGTGGTGCGTGCACGGTGGACGCCGTGTGCTTTGCAGCGAGGACGAGCAGCATCAGCGGCTGTGAGTGTGTGTGCGCTGCTGGCGGCCACGGTGACACGTGTGTGCCAGCTGCGGTTCCGGACGGCCTTGGGCCGCTCCCGCTCTCCGATGCGAAGGACACGGAGGTCCGCTGCGTGCACGGTGGCAGCATCAGCTCCGTGGACGATCCTGATCCCGGTGTGCGTGGTCTGTGCTTCGTCAACGTGACCTTCACCGCCGCGATCGTGCTGGACCTGTGGAGCTTCGACGCGCCACAACAGACACTCAACATCACGCTGCTGCAGTGCGTCCTCATGGGCCTGTTGATCAGGGGGAGTGGTGCGCGCGTGCACGTGAGCGTGACATCCTCGATGCTGGATGCTGGTGATTTGGAGTTTAAGGGTGATTTTGGCACGAGCTCCCAGGTACTGGTGGCGGGCTGTACGTTTGTGATGACGTCGAGCCACGCCATCCAATTCCAGAGGTTTACTCTTGGTGTGAACTCGTCACTGCTGTTACTCGACAACGTCATTGAAGGGGAAAGTTACGCAGTACGCTTATCCTTTGTTGTTGTTGATGGTGGCGGGATCATTATGAAGGGAAATACGCTGAGGGGAGCGGAGGAGTACGTTCCGTTGGAATCCGCTGTTTTGTTTGAATCTGCTGTTTTGAAGAACGGGGGCTACTTTGACGTGGAGAATAACAAAATGAGCGCAGGTAGCGGCATTTATTTTTACGGGGATACCACCGTGAGCTCCGCTGGGCTGCTGCGAGTGGCGGACTGTACATTTGTTGGCATCACACTGTTTTTTGAACCCGCGCTGGTGCGTTTGTCTGCCTCGGTGACACTCGAGGGTGGTGCGCAGTGGCGTGTGACTGGCAACAACGTAAGTGCAGCTTCAATAATAGGTATGCCTAATTCCTTGTACAAAGTGAAGCTGTTGGGCAGCGGCACCACCGTGGTGCTATCAAACAACCGTCAGGTGGACTCGAGTAAAGCCTTTGCGCAAATTGCTCCATGGAGCACGATTGTGACGTCACCCGCGCGGTTTGTGGTTGGGTGCAACCTGCAGGGCGGTGAGGAGGTGTCGTACGACGGTGTGTTTCCGGAGGGTGTGTTGTTGTTCAGGTGCGGCACGTGCAACGACGACGCTGCGTGCTACATGCCCGGGACGGAGTCGGTGGACCGCGGCTCGTGCTCGTGCGGCTGCAAGGACGGATGGCATGGCGCGTCGTGTCTTCCCCTCGAGGTGCCCGATGCGGTTGTGC
Organism: Trypanosoma cruzi; assembly: GCF_000209065.1. NCBI lineage: Eukaryota > Euglenozoa > Kinetoplastea > Trypanosomatida > Trypanosomatidae > Trypanosoma > Trypanosoma cruzi. Next base: position 101,796 of record NW_001849402.1, read on the forward strand.
TGCCCGTGCCGGAGAGAGCCGTCGACGGCGACACGAGCTGCGTGGTGGACCAGACGCTGACGAACCTCACGCTGAACATGTGGAAGACGCACCACTGCTACGTGGGTGTGACATTCAGCGGCGTGGGTGCTGTGCTGACGTTCTCTCTCAGCAGCATGCCGCTGTATCTCCCCATCAACATCACGCTCACTGGGTGCACATTCCGTGAGGGTGCTTCGCTGCGGTTTGTTGGGGGTGCTGAGGTGGTCGAGTCAGCCGGTGTCCTGATCCGCGTGAGCCGGACGGTGATGCGTTCCTCCGTTGTTGCTTTTGCACTCGCCCTCCCGCAGCACTGCGACATTGCTGTCACGGAGGTTGACGCGGTGCAGTTCTCCGAAGTCCAGTTGCTGGAATCTGTGAGCAACATGTGGAGCGTTATGATTCTGCAGAACGTTGTGTTGAGTGCGTCCTCGCTGTTGGTGAGCAACGTCAGGGCGCGTGCATTTGGTTACGGTTCTTTGGGTTTGTACTCGACCGGGACGCTGTCGCTCGTGGCTGGCAGCTCGCTGTACGCACGGTACTGCGGCCTTGATGGTTACGAACACCTGTTCTACGTGTACAGGCTCAGTGTCAGTGATCACTCTGTTTTTGCGCTCCTCAAAAATGCAATGGCCTCCGGGACAAGCCTCTTGTATCAGCACTACGGATTCAGCGTGTCATATCGCAGCGTGTTGCGCGTGGTGGGGAACAGCGGTTCCGTGTTCTGCGCCATCTATTCACGTAACTTGTGGACTGTTCAGCAGTCAAGCTGGCTGGATTGGCGCGACAACGACGTGGAATTGGGTGCGATGTTCTGTTACTCCCTAATAACTACTGTGAACATCGACGGCAGCAGTGTTGTGACGCTGACGGGCTGCAGGATGGGCTCGACGGGGTTGTCGGTCTCGCTGCTATCGCAGGCTGACACCGGCTACCGTTTCGTTGCTGGGTGCCTGACGATTGCGGGACGTGTGGTGACGACGGCAGCTGAACTGGAGCTGAACGGCATCACCAACGTGACGACGGTTGCCGCGTGCGGTGAGTGCACGAAGGAGGGCGACTGCTTTGCCCCGCTGACGACGGCGGTCATTGGCTGCAAGTGCCAGTGCGCTGCTGGAGGGCACGGCGATGTGTGCGTCCCGGCGCCTGTGCCTGCTGGCTCGCCACCGCCGCCGCCGCCGCCAGTGCCGCCATCGCCGCCATCGCCGCCTGTTGGTGAGTGCATCAGCGACATGGTGTACCCCGAGGTGGCGCAGGCAGTGGGGAGCGGGCTGTCGTGGCTGTGCTACCGCAATGTGACGTTCAGCGGGGGCGGCATGAGCCTGACGGTGCTGATAGGGGCGATGACGGGCGACGTGGCGAGCGTCACGTTCGATGGATGCACGTGGAGGGACGGTGCCGTGCTGTTGCTGTTGGGCAACGCGTACGCCGCTGTGGGGTCGCTGAACATCGTCGTCACCGGCAACACGTTCCGTGACGCGCTGCTCAGTCCGGAGGGTGTGTTTCCACCGCGCACGAACATCACGATCAACGGGAACCGCTTCACGGTCACGAGGCTGATCCCTCGGTCGGGTTTGGAAGTTATGAGGACGTCGTGTGTCTCGATGAATGAGCTGGTGATCAGCAAAGACTCCGCGGTGGTGCTGAGCGGCAATGTGTTTCATAGCGTGAGGGCATCGTCAAGCGCCATTCACGTTGTTGGATCTTCGCTGAGCGTGTCGTGGCACTCCCTGTTTGCGGTGGTGGGCAACACTTTTCACATGGCTGGCGCTAACGGTACTCTGATATATCTTGGAGGGTCTAGGCATTCTTTGTCGCTGAGTGTACTGAACAATTCTGCCGTGGTGATCCGAGGTAACATTGTTTCGATGCCGGTGAAGTACTTTTTATTAGTAATTTTGGCGTTACGTGTGGAGTCCTGGTCAGCGGTTTTGTTTCAGGGCAACGACATGCAGGGAAGCTCGGTTGTGTTTTATTCAGGTTACTCCTTCAACATCTACTACAACTCCTGGCTGCAGGTGAGCGGCAACCTCTGCCGTGAATCACCATCGGAAGCTTTTGCTGTTTTTAACCCCAGGGTGAATCTTCGTGACTCCACGGTGTCTGTGTCCGGCAACCGATTCATGTCCAGCGCTGGCACGCCGACAGCGCTATGGATACCCAAAAGGCCCCGCGATATCACAAACGGAGCGATTGTGGCCGCGTGCAACACTGTGAAAGGCGAGGAGGAGGCGGAATACAGCATACCGTCCGTGTACAATGTCACTATTCTGACCTGCAGCGACCCATGCACCCTTGCGACGTCGTGCTTCCCCGCGTACACGACGACGGCCTCGAGTGATGGCTGCGCCTGCAGGTGCGCGGAGGGCGGCCACGGCGATGCGTGCCTGCCCGTTGCTGTCCCCGAGCCACCGAGCACTGACGGCGCCGACTTGTGCGTGCGGGACGTGCGTGTGGATGTGAAGGTGAACGCCGGTCTCGGGACGTCGGTGGCGTGCTACGTTGGTGTGACCTTTGCGGCAGACGTCGTGGTGGACGTGGAGTCGATGTCAGGGAGCGTGCGCAACGTGACGCTGGCGAACTGCACGTTTTTGGGCAGAGCAAGCCTGTACGTTGTCGGGTGGCGGTCCGACCCGCCTGCTGGCGAGCGCGTCGATGTGTTGGTGAGCGGGCTTGAGTCGCGCTCCGGCGGCGGCGTGGTGGTGGCGAGCCGGTTTTCGCCGGGCTCGCGCGTCACTGTGGTGGACTCGGTGCTGGTCGCAGAGAAGCGTGTTGCGTACCGCGGCGCCTACGACCTTGGCGACGCGTCCGCGTGCCTCGTGGTGCACAACGTGAATCTGACGGGTAGCGTGCTGACCATCGCGCGCACGCAGGTGGCGGCTGTGTTCGGCGACGCTGTTGGCGTGTTGTTTGTTGGCGGCGTGGCGCTTTCGTCGCGCGGTGCGCTGTACGTGGACGGGCTGTCGGTGCAGACGGCGCTGGGGCTGTGCGTGTCGGTGGAGGGCGGCGTTGCGACCAGTGGCGGCTCCGTGGTGGCGTTTGTTGACAGCGACTTCCTGCTGTGCAAGCACGCGGTGTCTGTGCGTGGGGCTGTGAGCGTGTCGGACTCCGCTGTGGCGCTTGTGCGGAGCGAATTCTCGTCGACGGAGGACTACGCGGCGGCGTTTTATTCGACGGTGAGCCTGGATGGCGGGTCGATGCTGCTGGCGAAGGGCAACGTGCACGACGGTGTCTCGAGGGAGATGCTCTACGCCGCTGGCGCCGTGACCGCTGCTGGGAGCACGCTGAGCTTTGTGCGCAACCGAGCGCTGCTGCCGCGGATGCTGTCGCTGAGCCTGTCGCTTGCGGCTGGGGCGCATGTGAGGGTGGCGTGCAACGACGCTGGTGGACGTGCCCTGTCGACGGCGGAGGAGTACGCAGCGGCTGGTTTTGGCGACGCTGGGCGCATCGACGTTGCTGGGTGCGGCGACTGCGACAGGGACACGCACTGCTACGCGCCCGGGACGGCGTCTGCGAGCATGAGGAACGGTGTGTGCGTGTGCTTGTGCGGCAGCGGCGGGTACGGCGAGGCGTGCGTGCCTGTGGGAGCTCCTGCACTGCCGCCCGCTGTGAGCACTGCGCCGAGTGTGCTTGTCCGCGAGGGCGTGACGGTTCAGTCGGTGTTCGTTGTGCCTGCCGGTGTGAGCGAGGTGACTCTGCGCCACGTTGTGCTGGACGGCGTGAGTCCTGTGCTCTACGTGCCGTGGATGGCGCGGGACGGCGTGCGGATTGTTGTGCAGAACGTGTCGCTGCTGAACGGTGCCGTGCTGTACGTGATGGGCGAAGGGTTGCGCGGTGCGGGAGCGGCGGGGAGCGACGAGAGCGGGCCGGTGGAGCTGTCCGTGTGCGATGTGGAGGCGCTGAACGGTGCGCTTGTGCTGAGCGGCACGTTCCCTGCGGGGTCAGTGCTGACGGTGACGGACTCCCTGCTGGTTGCCGCGAGGCCGACGCCGCTTGTGTATCTTCCCGGCTCGCAGTCCTCGCCGTACGCACCGGTGCTGGTGCTGTCGGGTCTGCGGCTCGTGCGGTCCGTGCTGGTTGTGTCCGGCGTTGCCCTCGTGACCGTGATGACTGGTGGGCGAACGGTGGTGGTGGACGGCACCGTGCTGGAGCTTGTCGGTGGCGGTGTCGCGCTGGACGCGGCTGTGTTCGGTGGTGAATTTGCGTTTTACGCGAGTGCGCGCGTGGTTGCGTCGGGGGGCGCTGTGCTGCGCGTGTCGGGGAGCCAGGTGTACGCCGCGCATGGGTTGGTGTTTGGCAGCGGGGCGGAGGCCAACGCGTCCGCCGTCGTGGTGAACGACAACGTCGGTGTGCTGACGGATGGCGCGCTGCTGGAGCTGCGGGGGTCGGCGTCGTTTGCGTCCGGGTCGTGGCTTTCGGTGCGCGGCAACAGCATCAGTGGCAGGCTTCTGTCGCTGCCGTCGTACCCGTGCCGTGCGGACCTCGTGCAGAGCACGCTGACGCTCCACGGGAACGCCGGTAGCGGGCCCGTCGTGATGGACGGCACCGTTGCGCTTGTGGGTGCCGGCGGAAAGTTTGTTGTGGGATGCCTGACGCTGAACGGGCAGGCGCTGCAGCCGATGCACTACAGGTCCGCCGGCATCATCGGGGAATTCCGCCCCGTGGCGTGTGGCGTGTGCGACGCCGACGTGCGCTGCTTTGCAGCTGCGACGAGGGCGATGTCGGGGTCGTGCGGCTGTCGCTGTGCTGAGGGCGGGTACGGGCGCGACTGCCTGCCGGTGTACCTGCCGCACGTGGACGGGTGCAACCGCACGCCTGGCATGCCGCTGTTGAGCCACACGGCGACGCTGACGGAGACGCACAGCCTGACTTCAACATGGACGCCGAGTCTAAGCACGACACACTACAGTCCGACGCGGTACGGGCCGACGAAGACCCTGCAAATGACGGAGACGGTGGCGCTGCCGCCCACGCGGACCCCGACGGCGTCGGTGAGCAGCACGCTGTGGTGGAGCGATGTGGCGTGCCCGACGCTTGCCGTGACGACGACGGCTGCTGGTGGGAGCCTGACGCAGAACGACATTCGCGGCGGTGGGAGCGCCGTCCCGACGCTGCTGATGGTGGAGCTGCCGCCGCCGTTTCGGTGGGCACGCGACCCACAGCTCGGCACGCACCTGAGCTTCGTGCCGGTGTCGACGGTGCAGCCGAGCGGGTTTGGCGGTCCGTGGGGAGCGATGCTGAGCAACGCGACGTGGGTGCGCAACGCGACGAATCCGTCCACCGTCCTGGAGCTGGCTGTGCCCTTGCACCGCGGTTATTTCATTGGTGCCGACGAGACGATAGTCATTCGCTGCGACGCTGCGGCAGTGTTTGGCGGCTGCAAGGGTGTGCTGCTTGGGTCCTTCACGATCAGGTCCAACACGCTGCCCGCCGCAGCCAGCGCCCTCTCGGCGATCACCGGCGTTGTTGCGGGTGCGGCGGCTGTTGCCGTGGTGGTGACCGGCGGGCTGGGCTCCATTCTGGAGATGCAGGCGCTCGGCGTGTTTGCGAGGATGCCATGCGCCTCGGCGCAGGAGCGTGCGAGCACCGTTGCGCTGCCGTACTTCCTGTCGGTGTTCGCTGCCCGTGACCCGCTGTGGATGGTGGTGGGCAACGCGCTGCTGGCCGCTGTGTTCGGGTGCGTGCACTGCGGTGTGACGGCGGCCTTCCAGCGGTGGCGCGGCGTGGACGCGGCGAGTGCGTGGGCGGCGATGCGCTTCCCGAGCCTGACGTACGTTGTGGCGCACGCGATGCACCTCGGCATCTTCTTCGGCTCCGTGCTCGCACTGGCGATGCCCGACGCCCGCGTGCAGCACCGCGTGATTGGTGCCGTTGGCGTGCTGTACGGTGCGGCGTTCCCTGCTGGCGTGTGCTACTTTATTGCCCGCCACGTGGGCGCGAGCTTCACGAGGTACTGGCAGTTTTCGAGGAAGCCGCTGCACGAGCGCCTGCTGTACCCCGTCGGGTATTGGCACCCCGCGGCGCAGCAGCGGATGTACGGCGGCATGCTGACGAACATGAGGGGCAGCCACGTGTACTGGTGCGTGTTCCAGCTGTCGGTGCTGTGTGTGGTGTGCCTGATTGCTGCTGTGCACCCGCCCGTGGGAGGCTGCCACGTCCAGTACTTCTGCATGGCTGCTGTGCTGCTTGCGGGTGCGGGCGTGGTTGCCTTCACGAACATGATGCGCTCGGCTTTCCTGACGGTGATGCGCGCGGCGAGCTTTGTGCTGCTTGCGGCGCTGTGCGTGGTGAGCGCGGCCAACCATCTTGCGCCGAGCGACGGCGGTGCGAGGGCGTACGCGGCGATCGTGCTGCTGCTGATCGCTGTTCTGCTTGCGGCCACTGTGTACAGTGTCGTTGTGTGGCACGCGGAGGACCGCCACTGGCAGGAGCTGCGCGAGCCGCGGCGTGGAGGACTGGAGGCGCTGCTGCGCGATGACGAGGAGAGCGGCGACGAGACACAGAAGCCGCACGACGTGACGTCATCGTCGTACGCCTCAGGCACCACCGCTGCGTTGTCGTACCGACCACCCGCACCGCCGTTGCGGTCTGTGACCGGTGACACCCGCTCAGACGCTCTGAGCTTGTTCGACGGTGCATCCAGTGCGAGCTGCAGCATTAATTATGCCCCTCTGGACAGGTGAAGATGCCTTCCTTGACGAAAAAGTTGGCGCATTTTTTTTTTTGAAGTGGAAAGGCTCCGACCCCAACAGTCTCGTTACCCGGCGAGAAGGCACAAAGCCCCTCGCAGATGCGGCATGACGTAGATGCTTCTGGCGGATCTTCTCTCTTTCCATTATTCATAGATTGATTGGGTGATTGCTTCGTTGCTTTTATTTTATTTTATCGATTATCGACGACAACGGATTATCGAGCTTATCACGCTAGCCCGGGGGCGGATGCGGAAGGGGTGTGTGCGTGTGTTTTGCGCCCGCCGCTGCAGCACCGAGTATGGGGGCTGGTGCTCTCTCTCTTTTTCATATCTGTACTTAGTAGTGAGGACGTGCTCGACGGCGGTGGCTGGTGTGCGGGCCATAGGATGCATTCGGGAAAACGTTAGGGAAAACAATCGATGAAGCCCTTCTGCGACGCGTCACCTCCTGGAGGTTGTGAGTGTGCGTTGCTGGCTGATATAAGGGAGGGCGTGGGGGCCACGGCTGTGCAGCTGCACAGCCACCCATCGGACTCCGCCCCGACCGCGTCATTGATTGTTGGTTTTTGTTGGTTTGTTTCTATTCTTGTGCGGGTGCCTGCAGTGACTCTCCTTCCTGTTGCACGATGACTGTGTGGGAGGGCATGCCTGCCGCTCCTTATACTTCTGATGCTGTGTAGAAGGAACAACGAGAGAAAGAACGAAGAATTATGCGGATTGATGTATCACTTTGTGTATGCATATATGTATCGATGTACTTCTGTGGATTATTTCACTATTTCTTCCTTCTCTTTTTTTCTTTTACGTCGCTCCAAATGTGTCTCAGTGTTTGCTTTAGGACGGCCACACACGGGTAGCTTGAGTCGCGAATAGTTTTTCTTTTTGATGTCATTTTGTGTTGGGCAATAACGTGGGCAATTTTTTTAGGCATCCACTCTCCACAGCATGCTGCCTGATATTTTGGAGTCATCCCCGATGTAACGCAAATACCGCCGTGGCAGTCATTGGAAGTAGTAAGATGGGACGCGGGGCAGCGAAAGATATTGCGCGGCACATGTGTCTGTTGCATTATTTCTGTTGAGGAGGTGTCAATGTGGAAGAAGAGGGATGCACATTGCACGATTCCGAGGCTTGGAGGAGTTATTGCCCTTTTATTATTATTTTGTATGATCTCTGGCTGCCACCCGTGTCTGCCCCGATTGCTTTCCCTGAGTGGAGCTGCGCCATGGCCATCCTTTTTTTGTTGTTTGCGGGAGGAAAAACACATTGCGAGTGACGAAACCACACGTCATGTATGCGGCGTCCGGGGAGGTACGTATTTGAGGCGGAGTGCACATATGTGGATGTCGTGTAGGACGAAGCGGGGGTTGAGTGCCCAACCGTCACTCCTTTCTGGAGAGTGTGCTCCCATTTTTTGATGTTGCCCTTTTGTGTCGGGGCACGGCGGGATTGGGCAGCACCGTCCCACGAAAGGCCCTGCGCACATGCACACTCTGATGCCACTGTCGCCCCCGGATTCGGGTGTAAAACTCAAATTTCAGCTTTTTGCATTGACGCAATTATTTTTATTATTAACTGACGCCATCCTTTCCGGCGTGTCATTTTGGTTGGATTGTGTGGGACTGCTCGCCAACACCATCAAACAAAACAGGCCGACCTTTTCACGTGCTTAAATGCCGTCTTGGACTCGTATTTTTTTACGCTCTGTTGGGCACTCAAACAGCGAGGTGTCCGGAACTATGCGTGCGTGGAATTTGTCCTGCCATGTGGACCGCAGGCAGCACCGCGGGGCTGTCACTTTACTCCGCAGAGTTGTTGTCTCTCTTC
>NW_001849403.1:0-14350 GCF_000209065.1 Trypanosoma cruzi
TCGATATGTTCTTCATTGGAAACGGCATTCTTGTCCTTCATCCAAAGTGCTTCGACCGTATTCACCTTCCCACCATTAAGTGTTATCTCATATGAAACAAAATTGCTGTATTTTTTCAAAACACGCTCACACACCTGTGGGGTGCAAAAGGAGAGCTCCGTGTCCTTGACGTCAAGAACAATCTTTGTCCCCTTGTCCACACCCTCGCACTCAGTTATCTTAAACGTGCCTGTGCCATCCGACTCCCACAGATAACCCTTACTGCCCTTTTTCGCACTACGGCTGTATACCTTGACATGTTTCGCCACCATAAAAGAAGCGTAGAAGCCAACACCAAACTGACCAATAATTTTTTCAGCAGCCTGCGCACCGGACGCGGCGCTCTGCAGCTCGCGCACAAATTCCTTTGATCCGGAGCCCGCAATGGTGCCAAGGTTCTCTGCAAGTTCCTCTCTCGTCATGCCGACACCCGTGTCGCGAATAACAAAGCGACTTTTGCTCTGGTTGCAGGAAATGGCAATGAAGGGAGCCTCGTCGTCTTCCTCACGCGGGTACTCCTCCGGTTTGCTGATCTCCAACAGGTGGCGCTTCTCCAAAGCATCACTGGAGTTTGAAACCAGCTCACGAATGAATACCTCCTTCTCAGTGTACAAACTGCAGGCAACAATATCCAGCAGCTGTCGTGTTTCCGTCTTGAATCCCATTTCTTCCGATTCTCCAACCACCCGCTCGGAATCTTCATTGGGCTTTGCCGATGATGATGATGATGGCGAGGCCGCATCAGCGCCTGTAGATCCATCCTTCGCCGCGGGTGTTGGGTCGATAACAACGTCTTCGTCGGTGATGTCCACCGGCTTTTTTGTCGCTGCGTCGCTCGAGGTGGAGCAAAAGCGCATGGGGGTTGCCAGAGCAGCACTTATTTTGTTACCGCCTCGGCTGCCATCATAAGCAGCGGAAAGAGTACTGATAGCAGCAGCGAAAGCCGCGCGGCCCGACGGGGTGCTGTGACTAAGGGCATCCCGACAGATTCTTTGATATACGCGTCGCATTCTTAACGTATTTTCGCCAACTTTTTTTTTCCTTATTATTTTCGTTTGTTTGTTTGTTTATATATTAACTTTTAATTGAAAAAAAAAAAAAACAACTCTGCGTGTGCGTGTGTGTCCCTTTCGCTCAACTGAAGAAAGTCACGGGGAGAAAGGCGTCGTGTGGGCGGGTATGTACGTGTGTGCGCATGCACGCGTGTACGCATGTGCAAGTGAGTAACTGTTGAGGCGGAAATCCGCGGAATGAGTTCAAAAGCAGTTCAACAGTTGGAAATAACACACTTTTTTACCCCCAATCGTTGGCAACTCGGCGGAAAAAAAAAAAACAACAAAACTTTGAAGGAAAAAAAAAAAAAAGAGAGAGAGTGTGTGTGTGTGTGTGTGCGTAGACGACTAAAATATTAAATAGAGGAAGAAAACCACTTGTACTTTCTGCCAACCACTTCAACTTTCTTCCTTCTTTTCACTTCTTGTCACTTCTTTGTCGGTTTTCTCTTCGATTTCAATGTCGAGTTGTCTTGTTGTTTTTGTTGTTCGCTCGCTGTTTATTCTTGGTTTGAGAGTGAAAATTGGAGGGGAAAAAAAAGACACGCGGATGAGCGGTTTTCTCCCAACCTTGTAATCATTTCCAAGACGTAGGTGTTGTTGGCCGTATGATTGGGAAATGTAGCGGCGGGGGAATTTTGAGGAGCGTCACCTGTGGCGGGGAGTTAAAATTTTTGTTAGCAGAAAGAAATGTGTTCCACGAAGCACCGTGAGCGACAGGTCCATGGCGCTGCATGCCGCTAGAACTTGTCCCTACGTGTTGCTCCCCCCGCTGCGCTGTTGGTTGCAGAGGTTTGTTCCCATTCTCTGTTATGACTGGTGGCAGTGCATTAGAAGCTGCTTCCTGTGAAACGGTGCACGGATTTGTCAGTCCTTCCAAACCACTACCGACAGTATTCGTCAAAGAACCCTGGGAAATAGCTGGTATCGTCTTGCAATCCGGATGAAGGACCGAGGGGATACGTAGCTCCCCGAGTTCCACTTCCCCCGCAGCAGGTAGAGTCCTGCTCATATCCACGGCACCCGGTGTCGCCAAGCATTCTTGCCGTTGTATCACCCCCTCTCTTCCTATTAGCGGCTTAGACGAAGGCATTGTAATTTCACAAAAGTCAGGTGGAGCCAGCGTTCTGTACGGCGTAGGAGTTGGAGGCATCGTTGGCACGGGGTCCGGCAACTCGTCATGGGAGTGCATACCAACATTTTTTCTGGAAGGTGTTTGCAACGGCGTCGCGGGCAAGCTTCTCTCCACCACACCCAAACTTGTCAAAAAAGTTGTCATAACTGGTAGGCTGAGTCTCCTGTTTGTCGCACAACCACCGTCATTGTCGTTTTCGTTGCCATCCTTACTGTCATTACTGCCGCTGAGGCTTCTGCGTTCCTCCATTGGGGAAGAGATGATTAGCGAATGCAGCAGTCCCGCTGCCAAATTAAGTCCTAACGGAGCATCCACGTCAGGACCCACATCCAACACCACCTCCTTCACCTCATTTTCCAAAGCGTCGTAGACGAGAAGTAGAAGCCTCCCAATGTCGGCGCTCGATGCAGCTTTGCCATCGGCCCCTGCGGGGAGAGCCATTGAGTTACGGTTCAGACGTTGAATTGCCACCCGCTGAAGACTGCGCCACAGATCCACCCTTCCGTAGAAGTCATCCTCATCCTTTAAAAGCGTAACGACTGGCTCCTCTGGCCGCTGCATACCAATGATGAAGTCCCGCTCTGCTCGAAGTTCCTCGCAATGAGCCGCCGGACTCCCCGGAAGAATTCCCACAACGTGCCAACTGCGTCTTAAGCAGTCCTTTGCACGGCACCATTCAATACTGCACCCCAACAACCCTGCGCCTCCCCAAGACGTACTGGGAAAACAAACCAATTCCCTATAGGCGCGCACATGCAAATTGTACACCTTCAATAACAACTGACTATTTTTTCGCTGGGACACAAATGACCTAAACTGCATCACAGCAACATCCTCGTCAACGAGGAGACAATCGTCAACGGCGGTGATGATATCGAAAAAGGGAACTAAACCCACATTATGAGCGGGGCTTCGGGGCAGCACACGCGCAACTTGAAGGCCACATATGCCCTTTAATGTTTCCTTTACCTTGCTCCCCTCCTGTCCCATCGCTAGTCACTGCGTCCCCGCTTCTAAGAAAAATTGAATTTTTAGTAAACAACGCAAAATTAGAAAAAAAAGCGGATAGAGCACCCAAACGAAGTTCGTCTTCTCCCATACACTGAACAGTTTGACACGGACAATCGCAATCAAAAAAAAAAAAATTTTTTTTATTGGTTCGCTTTTGTTTTTTTTTTTTTGCTTTTCTTTTTCATCTAATAAATCCCCTTCAACAAACAAAAACATCCTCTGCATACACCTATTTGTCCACTCATGTATTTGCATCCCTTTTCCCTTTTGTTTTCGTTATGCTTTGTTATCACCTTCCGCGTGTTCTTTTTTCTTTTTTACTATTATCTATTGCTTCATACAGTCTTACTCACCCCGCCCGCATAAATCCTCCCGCTTCCCTTTACAGGTATGTATGTATATATACATAACTCCGTATTTGTGGTGCACGCATCTGTGAGTAGGTTGCACGAGGCCACAAAATGCCGTCGAGCCTACAACTTCATCCGATAGTAAGAAAAAGAGATGGCAGTGAACTGGAAGAGAGCGGGGAATTCGAAGAAAGAGAAACCCCTCAGAGAATTCTGATCAGTGCGAGGTTCCCTCTACTCTTCCTTTGCCAATTACTCCTCCTCCTCCACCCGCGTATGTCCTCCCCCTTTTTTCCGTTTCTGTTTTTTCCCCCCCTTTTTTTTTTCCCTTTTTACTTCAATTTATATATCCCTCTTCATCCCCACAGTCCTCCCGGCTGCCGTTGTGTTGCCGCGTCACGGAGAATTGGCGGAATGTGCGGTATTGAAGGGGTTAACAAGAACAGGCGCTGGCGGCTCGCACACGTCCGCGCTCTCACCCATTTCTGAAATGCCGCTCACTTTTCCAAACGGGCGAAATCGCATGACATCATTCGCAGGATAATACTTCAAAAGCCGGAATGTCTTCTTCTCCGCCATCTTGCCCTCCTTCAGCTGCTCCATAATCCCCTCGATGCAACGTAACTGCTGCTGCACCACCGCCTTGCGCAACTCCACGATGCGATTCAATTCCTTCTCCATCGATTCATGGCACTCATTGTATAAAGCTTGAAACACATCAGAGTCTTCTGCAACCTTTTGCACGTAATGGGCACGAAACTTCTGCAAGGCGGCTGTCAAGTGTTCATCGTACACGGGGCACTTTTCTATCCACTGATCAACCCCCATAACTTTGTCAGAGCGCTTGGCAAACATTTTGTTAAGAATCAGCTGCTTCACCGTCTTAGAAACATCGTCCTTGAGGTCATTCTGCATCACAAGCCTTATTTCTGGGGCCGAGGAACTCGGTTTAAAATTCTCTCTCAGGATGCGGCTACCTGATTTAAGGGACCTCGCCATGTCAGAGAGACGCTTTTTTGACCAAAGTGCAAACAAAACCTCGCTCGTCTTTAGCGGGGTCGCTTTCAACGGTGACTTTGAACCAAATTCGTCAAATGAGGCGGTGTTTGGGAGTACCGAAAACCCTTTTTCATGTATTGAAGCGCCAAAACCAAAACTGGGTGTTAAATTGCTGTATGATGCTGACGTGGCACCAAAGCCAAAACCAAAACTGGGTGTTAAATTGCTGTATGATGCTGACGTGGCACCAAAGCCAAAACCACCCGTAAAAGCTGGTTTATATGTGTTACTCTTAGGCACGGTGATGTTAAAGTCTCCTATAGCTCCAAAGCCAAAACTGTATTTTCTGTAACATTTCGTCTCTCGCTTTTGTAATAAGTAGGCGTTAATATCACCTCTGTTATCACGCACCACACTACGCCAGCACATGTCTTGCCCTTCGATGGGGAAAATGCATTCCGGGGCATTGTCCTCCGGATCACTGAAAGGCATATGCATCTTCACAATGTAGTGCGCTGGGGCAAGTGTCGGCACACTAGCCTCAGCTATAACAACACAGTCCACAGTCACGCCGTCCAAAACATCTTCGAACAGGAGGTCTTCCTCGCGTAATTGCATAAACCAACGCGGGCTTTCTGGGTTCCTCCCCTCTAGCGCAGCGCGTAACTTGGACCAATCGTATGGCACTTCACCCTTGTCATTCATTGTAAACGTCCTGTGGCTGAGTTTCTCCGAGAGCAACTCGCTGATGGTGATGGGTGGGACCACGGAACCTTCATACAAAGGGTCATTCCGTTCTAACCACCGAAGCATCTCCTCACGCTCGGCTTTCTTCTCCAGCGCACGCTTCGCCACAGCGGCGGAAGCATTGGATTTGTTGATAGTGGCCTTCTTGGCTTTACGGTGAGACATCGCTCAATATTCCTTCAGCTCCGCAAAACAAAAGGGGGGGAAAAAAGGAAAAGATTTTTGTAAAAGAAGGAAATCCAAAATTTTTCCTTCTTCCTGCTTTTGTGTGTGTGTGTGTGTGTAGGAGGGAGGGAGAGAGAGAGGAATTTTCCTTTTAAATTCCTTGTGCACATTTGTGTGTGACCGTAGGAAGAGAAATATCGATAAATACTAATAAAAGAGAAGAATCGCCATTGGCATAAATTGCCGGGCCATCTTCACAAACAAGTAGATAAGACAAAAAAGGGAAGAAGTAAACCGAAGTAAAGAACAACCCTCTCGCCCGTACATCACCAGAGGAAGTAGTAGATATGCCGCATCCGCTCAAGCGTCAGCAAGCGCTGATATCGTGTGGACTGCACACTTTCAAGGTCGTCAAGGTCCTCCAAAAACTCTTGGAGATGGCTGTAGCCCATGTGATACTCCACTGCCAACCGTCGCATGTGGTGGGTCAGCAACAAAAGCAATCCCTGGTCATGGCTGTTCAGGTGGTTGGCGCTCCCAAGCTCCCAAGCGTCATTCTCTTTTGTCTGGTCCATTGACACGTCATCGCCTGAACGCGATATATGGAACTCGTCATGGAGGTCCTCCGGGAACGTCACAACGCGGTGAACCGAGCGCCAGTAAAGCTTCAGCTGGTTATTTACCGGACGCAAACTTGCGCGACGCTTCTGAAACGATATGAACAGCAAACCACTCAGAAAAAGAAAGACGGGCACCATGGCCATAATTTTGAAGTTCAAATCATTTCCCTCCAAGACCTCGTCGGTGGAATTCACAACCCGCATCACCTCCAGCTGTTGGTATGTTAGTTGAATGAGCATCAACCGCAGCAAATTCCCAAAGAATGCACTGCGGATGGGGTGTCGAATGGCATTTTCGTAATGTTTGTTAATGAGACAGTAACCCTCATCATCCGCAATCACGCCTGAGCGAAGATGTTTAAGGGTGCGATCACGTAAACGCTGAAGCTCATCATGTGGGATGTTTGGGTAGTAATCCTCGTGGTAATCTCGAATGATATTCGCGACAGACTCCATTTCCATTTCAAGAGTGCGTCGTCGTTCCAAAACGCCTGGACGACTACTCGTCAGGCTCTTGTAGATCTCTTTAATTGGGTACATAACATAGTTCTCCATCAGACTGCGAAGAACCACACGTGCAGATGACGCTACTCGCCAAAGGTTCGATACACTGTGTGATGAAAGCAATATCACGGAGGGCACAACCGTAAAACCAGCCAAGAGGAGACGCCGCCAGTGTCTGCCATTTGGAGGAACGTGACGTGTGTGAATTTCCTCACTGATGCTTTTTGTATAGTTTCTCGTGAAGTTGAGTGTGTCCAGTAGTAAATTAAATATATCCTTCAAGGAGGCGCTGGTCTCTATGCGTTCCGGTGTCTCTTCCGAGGGTGTACGTGTTGGGAACTCAAAAATCATCAATTCACCTGCGCAGCCTCCCACGTATGGCATCTCCCCTGGCATCCCTCTCGAATGCGCGTCGAGAAAGCCGGTAGTGCCTTGTGGCCGCAGTGTGTGTGCCATTAATTTCATCGTTGAAACCACCGTGGCGCAAACATTAGACACCAAACGATGATAATTTGGCGGGATCTCCGTCGAAATGCCTGCGCCTGGCTCCTGCGACAGCAGACGATCACCCGCGGCCGTGTCTTCCATGGAGGAAAGAAGTGCATTCATGCGATCCACCAGACTGTACACAGCTCCAAGGGTCCGCACGACACCGTGAAGGACGCGGTTCAAGGCGGACTTGTGGGCAATGGCGTATGACTTCACCAACAACACCTGCCCCATCCAGCCCCGACGCAAGAAACCCTCCCACCACCACGTTCTTCCAAGTGCAAGGTGCACAGAGGCCCTGGCGGAGTGCACCTCCGCCCACGACCAGTACCACAAGTACCACGAAATTTGATCGTGAATGGCAGCCAGCTGCCGCATCGAAAACACCGCAAAAAGTCGAGTCCAAACTAACAGCTGAAGCCAACCAATCAGGTTGCTTTCTGTCGCAGAAGGTAAATTCGCTCCAGAATCAGAGCCCAATGACCCCATGTTGTCCGCCGCAAATGCCCCACGAAGGGTGCGAGAAACCTGGGCGCCCATCCTTGTCGTGCCCTGAGAGAATTTGATGCAATGAAGTAAACCTGCCAAGTCATCTAAATTGCGAAGCTGAAGAGCGTATGTTTCCATGTCATTTCCAATTCCCGGCCATTCAGAAAGAAGTTCCACCACTGCGGGAGAGTGCGTGAACTGCAGGAATGTCCGACATGACCGCGTTGCCAGTGCGGTTGCGAAGGTGGAAGAAGAAATAAAGTGGACGTTCGAGGATGGTTTCGTACTCCGCCAATCTTGTGTGCCGCCCACGTTTGTTTCACGAAACATTTTCAGCCACACTCTGTTTATCCGCCTATTTATGTGAATGACTCAAAATACGTGAAAACACGCAGGTGCTTATGGAACAAATAATAATGATACACACCACCCCATAAAGGCATCACAATACAAACGACGTAAAACAGAAGGAAAAAGAAAAAAGGGATTTCGTAGGAAAATGTACGCACGTGCCCCAAGAAAATGCATATTGCATACATATTACCGGCTGGCACGCATCCTCCCTTTCTCCATTCATTCCTTTTTTTCCTTTTTATTTTATTTCCAAGAGTATTACGTGGTTTTTTTTTATTTTTTTCTGGCGTTGAATAATAAAAATAAAAAATTAATTTCTCTTTTGATGTTCTCCTCACCCGCCCCGCTACTTCGCACGCTGCTGGTTGGAATGCACACATGCGGGAGTGTCGGAGGTCGGGGCAAAGAGACATCATCTTCGTCATCTCCCCTTAACTTCCCCCACCCCCCCTTTTCTTTGTTATCATTTTTTAATCCAAAATACAAATATAGATATTTATTTACACTCCTTATGTGTTTTCATTGACGTCCTTTCCTCCCGGCCTTGCCGCCCTGAAATGTGTTCTCGTGCTGCGTAAGTCACTGCAGAGAGAAGGACAAAAACAAAAACCAAAAGGAGAGTTGAAGGAAAACATAATTAAACATAAAGAAGAAAAAAAAAATTCCCTTCCAACTCCCCGAATTCCGTTTCTTGGCGGTACGTCAAGAGTCGCCGTGTGCGTCCTTGTCAGCAGATTGCATGAGAGACACGCGTGCATTCAAAGTGAATGCTCGTCATGTACTCGCAACAGCTGTCAGCCACAGAAACAATAATACGTACGAGACAAAAAAAAAAAAAAAAGGAAGGGCGAAGGCTGCAGGCATCCTAAATAAGTGCCTCGCCCACAGTACTACCCATTCCTTCAGTCACTTTTTTTTTCTTTTACCTTCTCTTTGCTGCTTTTTCTCTTGCCTCTCTATGCGCCGCTGTTGTTGTTTTTGTTGTTATTTTCTATTTATTATTATTTTGCTGGCGTCTTTGGTGGTCTTACATCAACGTAAAGAAGTGCTGTTGCGTTGTTTCATTTGCCCCATGAACAACTCACCCAAAGGAAAACACACATACACACATACACACAACAACAACAAAACACTTCTTCTTCGTTCTCCCATTCACCGCCGCATTTTCTGTAATAATAAATAAACATAAACACATATAAATATACATTCACACATGTCCGTTGGTATTGTATTATTATCACTATTATATATTACTGTAATATCATTATTATTATTATTATTATTATTATTATTATTAACAGCATTATATATATATATGTATTTACTGTAATGCGCATGTATATATACTTACACATACAAGAAACATCTGACGACACAACATATACACTCATCATTCTCTTCGTTTTTTTTTTTGTTTGTTTTGTTTTGTTTTGTTTTGTTTTGTTTTGTTTTGTTTTGTTTTGTTTTTTTGTCTGTTGGTTTTATTGTTTTTTTTTTTTTATTTATTTATTATTTCTGGAGAAAAACAACAACAACAACAACCAAAACAAACAAACAGGAAAACAATCAAAAAAAAAAAAAAAACAAGAGTTCATGACGGTTGCCGCGCGTCGCATTCAAGAGTGGAGGGGCAGGAAGAAATAAATATCAAAAAAAAAAAAAAGAAAAAAAAGAAAAAAAAAAGAAAAAACAACAACAACGATGGGGGCGGCGTCTGAGAGAAAAATAATAATAACAAAAACACAAGACTATGAGGGGGGAGGAAGAAATAAAAATAAGCATGCGGTATTCGTTGTTTTTTTTTTTCCCCCCTTTAAGCGCTTAAGGAATAGGCGCCAGCGGCATTGTCTTCACATCACATGCAAGGAATTGAGCACCTGTGATTTTCTTCACCTGCTCCACGGTGACGCCTTCAGCAACCTCCTTCAGCACCAACTGGCCCATTTCCACATCGAAGACGGCGTATTCAGTAATAATACGGTTGACACAGTTCTTACCCGTCAATGGTAGCTTGCAGCGTTCAACAATCTTAGGTAGGCCCTTCTTGTCGCAGTGCATGGTGGTGACAACAACACGTGTCCCACTCGCGACGAGGTCCATCGCTCCCCCAGGACCCTTCACAAACTTGCCGGGAATCATAAAGTTGGCAAGATCGCCGTTGGCACTTACTTCAAGAGCGCCAAGCATTGTGATGTCCATATGTCCACCACGAATCATTGCAAAGGAGGTTGCACTATCAAAAGTGGCGGCACCAGGAAGATACGAGACCGTCTGCTTACCCGCATTGATCCAATCGGGAGACACCTTATCTTCCTCAGGGAAAGGACCCATACCAAGAAGGCCGTTTTCAGATTGCAGCACCACAGTCACACCTGGAAGGATGTAGTTCGCTGACTCTGTCGGGATACCAATACCCAAATTTACATACATGCCGTCGGAAAACTCGAGTGCAGCACGGCGTGCAATGCGTTGACGGGCCTCCTCACCCGGCTTCATCGCCTTATTTTTCTCTTCCGAGCGGGGATGGCTGACTGTGCGCTTCTCAATCGGTGTAGTGTACCGTTCAGGCACCACAACGCGGTCCACGTAAACTCCCGGCAGATGCACATGGCAGGGATCCAATTCGCCATTTTCGACAAGATTCTCCACTTCCGCAATGACGGTGCGGCCGCATTGGCCGACTGGGACGTTGAAATTGCGAGAGGTGCCACGGAATATAAGGTTGCCACTCCTATCGGCCTTCCATGCCTTCACAAGGGAGAAGTCGGTGCAAATGGCGCGCTCCATGACGTACCAGCGGCCGTCAATAAGACGTGTCTCCTTCGGATTAGACTCACAAGCAACGGAGCCGTCCCCATTATACTTTGTGATCTGGCCGCCCGTCTGCGCCACCGTACCGAAGCCAGTGGCCGTGTAAAAAGCAGGAATACCTGCACCCCCTGCACGCATTCTCTCCGCGAGAGAGCCTTGCGGGCAAAATTCCAGCTCCAAATCACCCTCCAGGTATTGCTTGGCAAAGATTTTGTTGTTACCAACGTAGCTTACCACCATCTTCTTAACCTGCTTATCCTCAAACAACAAGCCGACGCCGTAACCATCAGTACCGGCAGCGTCACTGTAAATGCAAAGGTCCCGCACGCCGGTTTTTTTAATCTCCCCCAAGAGTGCATGCGGCATGCCTCCCGTTCCAAAGCCACCAACGGCCAGTGAGGCCCCAGATTTGATGTCACCGACAGCCTTCGACAATGCAACGACTTTGTCTAGGCCAGACATGCGTAAAAGAGAACGACGAAGCATCTGTAAAAATGGATATTAAACGGAAATAGTGCTGTTATTTTATTTGTTTCTTTAATTCAACGCGCCGTATATTTCTTTGTGTTGGACTTTTTGTTCTTGTTGTTGTTTTTACTTCAAAACTGCACGCATACACACAGACAGCAACACAAGCAGAAAGTGAGAAATGAATGACAAAGATGAGTGGATAAGACTCAACGAATCTCAGCGTCCGTCCGTCATTTATCCCCAAAGAAGACTTTCGTTTGAGACGTGCATGTCATCAACTCACCACACGGACGTGTATTATGAGCAGAACGGTAAGGAATTTAGAAAGATAATCGGTACTCAAAAAAACAAGAGAGATATAATCCAAAATAAATAAATAAATAAAAGAGAAAACACACCCGGAAAAAAACAATAGTCATCAAATACAAGCATACACGCACACGCACACACACGGAGTAGTTACTGAAGAGTATTTATAAGGATTGTAACGATAAGAGCTCCCGTTCGTCCTCCTCAAGCTGCGCGATTTCGCGCCAAAGTGTGTTACGCAGATCCAGCAATTGCTTCTCCTTCGAATATATGGCCTCCTTTTGAGTTGCTATGAACTCTAACAAACTGACCGGGTCGTCGCATGTACTGGAAGTCAAATGCTTTTGTCCGCTTCGACGTGCGCTGCAGCGTTGGGTAGCTGACTCTCTATCCGATAACTCTGAAAAGCGCTTTTGGACTTCGCGCAGAGCGGCAATGACTTCCTTCACAGCACCCTCCTTCTGTCGCTTGCGCTCATGTATCTCTGCGACCGCCTTTGAGAGACTCCCCGAAGTAATTGGCACGGAAGGCGCTTTGAATGGGCCAAAAGAAAAATTCTCGGGCTCTTTTCTCGACACTTGCATCCTTCTGCGAACGGGCAACACCGCCGTCTGTCCCGATGCAGAATGCAATAACACATTCCCCTCCATAAAATTTAATCCATTCGGACTAGCAGTTGCAGCTGTATTGCAAGCCGTACCAATTTGTTCCGCTGCCTCAGTGCGCAGGCCAACCGTCGCGAGCTCCAGATCTTCCTTCAAATACCGATTGATGCGTTCTTGACTATGGTGACTCTTGGTGGAGATGTCCAAATGGTTAGTTTTGGCCTCTGCGACAGCATCAGGAGAATTACATCTGCCTGTTTTGGGTGCAGACTCTCCAGTATGCGTCTCAGACTCTGTATTGGAGACTTCGAACTTCCCAGCAAAGTAATTCAGCTTCTCTTCTAAAATGCCAAGTTGAGTTTCAACCTTCGTCACACGCTCCACCATTTGTTTTTTACCCAAAATAGATGGGTCAATACCCAAATAAGCGCGGCGTGCAATGGCTCCCTCAAGCATGACGTTATCACCATCTACCTCTTTCGTTAGAGGTTCAATACGGTCTTTCATTGATGGAGCATCCGTGGTAAGATCGCTTGTCACCGTATGCGGCTTTGCATCAAGGCATTGCGTTTCCTTTGGCAAATCCCCCACAAACTCCGTTGTGACATCGTCCTGCCCCTTCGACAGCAACGGAGCCCCTCCCCCAGCAGAGGAGGTTGGATCGTCCGCGGCGCTGGCGGATTGTATGCAATCAGGCTCGTCCAACTTCGCCTGGGGAAAACTCTCAGTAGCCTTTTTAGGTTCTTGCAACTTCTTTCCCACAAGGCTTGGTAAAACACACTCCACATCACCACTCCCACGGCTTTCGATCTCGACGGTGCTTCTTTGATTCATTTCAAAAACGGCACGCTCCACAACTTTTAACCGTTCCTCCAGTTGCCTGATTGCATCGTTGGTGCCCTCAATTGAACGAGGACACCTTTCTCGTTGCAGCAAAATCTCCTCTTGTAATCGGTGAGTAAATTCAGCGTAGCGCTCCTCCATTGTCATGGATTCCCGCCTGAAAAGAGAGGGCAAAGACTCCAAATCCACCATTTTTGTTTCCAGGACATTTATATCTTTCTCTAAAAGACAAAACGATGTCCGATGCCTGTCCAAAACTTCATCGTATTCACGCACCCGCTTCGCTGCCTCCTCGGCCGCATGCCGCACTTCTTCCAGTTCATGCAGAACATACTGCAGTGGTGATTTATCTTCAACCATGTTTGCAACAGAACTCGGCACGGGCGCAAAAGGGCTGTCGCCAGTGGCATACCCAAACTCATCACGCCGCTGCATGGCAATCATTTGCGCTTCCAGCTCTGTTATCCGCTGCGCAAGATCACGGTTTTGAAAATCCACTCGGTCCTGAAGAGCATGAAGGGCCACCAAGTCTGCCTGCTGGGCGCAGTTAAGGAGATCCTTCATCTCCGTCACAAAGGTAATAAACTCCTCAATAGGGACAGAGTGCTGCTTCGCGGGGGACTGTGACGACCGGCGGCGGGCGGCGCTTGCTGTAATGGCAGGGTCACCGCCACCCTGATTGGCCTCTTCTGAACCAAGACGTGCGCGAAGTTGACGGTTCTGCTCCTCTAGTGCCTCGCGGATACGCCTCTGCTGTTCCTCTCGAGCACGAATGAGGTCTGCAAAAGAGTACGTCTCAAGCGATCGGCTAGAGAAGCGTTCGTCCACGGAAGGACCTAAAACGGAGCCCACCTGCAAAGGACTGCTTTCATGCGACATCTTCAGCCTTGTTCCTATCCCTATTCCTCGTTGATTTGTCAAATTTCTTTAGGGGTTTTCCTCAGCCTTGCGCTTCTTTAAAGTGTCGGCACCGGAGACCAAAAGAAAAGAAGAGACTGTGAATGAGAGAAGGAGAAAAGAGCAAAAAAAAAAAAAACAAAAATGCGGCTGTAGTGAAAGCGGGCAAGCTGAGTGATGCGACTGCGAGCACTCACCATTCCCCATTTTGCTGCCCTTAGAGGTCCTGCGCGCGTCCGCACACACACGCACTGGATGCATGAACAAAGATTCATCCAAAGCAAGCCGAAAAAACAAACATGATTCGGAAAACACAACAACGCATACACAAACACAGACACACAAACAAAAAAAAGACGTGTGTCGCCTCTCTTTGCAGCGCACAAGTTCTACAGAACTAAACAGAACCATTTCTAAAACACGTTCTTGATTCAAAATAAAACGCTTTTGCTTGTGTGTG
>NW_001849403.1:14450-56447 GCF_000209065.1 Trypanosoma cruzi
CCAATCTAATCCTCTCTATTCAAATCCCTGCGAAGATGCAGCCACACGTCGGGAAAGGATGGCACCGGACGATAACCGCAACTCGCACCCTTCAAAATCACTCAATTCCCCCGTATAGTGCATCCGCAGTGGAGCTCCAGAGTTTTCCACAGGCCGGGGCGAGTTGCACGGGGACTCCACAAAAAGTTGTCGCCGCTGATGCAAGTTTTGTTCTTGCTGCGGTGGTGGTCGCTGCGACGGTGGGACCGTGTTTGTCATTTGCGAAGAAAGGGGTGGTGGGGGTGGTGTCGGCGTCCGCGACACGGCGATGGACTGTGGTGTGAGCCTTTCCAAGCTGTGGCGTGCACTCAGTTCAGGTGTCTGTTCTACTTCCTGCAGCGGAGCGAGCGGCGCACGCCACGATGGAATTATTGCTGTACTTGCGGCTCGACTAAAATCTGTTGAACTGATGGTGGACTGCGCAAAGCTGACGGAAGGCGCACAACTGCCGGATGTGGCGAGACTTCCCGTGCAAGACGGTCTCGACCCCACTCCAGCAAAAGGACATATGGGCTGCGTTTTGTGCATCAACATTCTTCCACTATTACCGGCGTTCGTGTCACCAAGAAACAGCGGCGCACTGTTCCCTCCCTCACGTCGCTGCACCCCTCCAAGTACGGTTAGGACTGGCACTGGTCTTGGCGGAATGCCAGCTGCAACAAGCATTTCGTGCATGGATTCCCAAATCTCAGCCATCTTCTTGACAATTGATTCCTCCCAGGCAGCGATGGCTTGGGCAAGTTTCGCCGCGTTGTTATCCACCTGCCGCGCATTGTTCTCAAGAAGCCGACAGAGATTTTTCATCACACGGCTCAACTCTTCCAACATGAGAAAATTCTTTGACTCTCCAGCCATTTCTCCCCTCATTATTTGTGTTGTATGCCGCTGTCGGCTTCGTGAATCACAACACGGTGTGCTGAGAATGAGACGATGCATCTCCTCGGCACCAACAGAGCCTGCTCTTCGCAATACGGTTTCAATGGGATTTCCTGCATCTTCATGCTGCCGCCGACGAATCGCCGTTCGTGCCATCTCCGCATGTGCCTCTACCTTTAATGCTATAACACGCATTGATTGAAGAAAAGGTTCCTTTAAGGTATTACACTCTAATGTACGCTGCTCAATATCCTGGGCAGCCGACCGGACGGCACCTCGCACACTTTGTCGAACGTCTTCCAGGCATTCTGCAGCCCGGTGAACCAACAGAGCAACCTCGCGATCGCCATCCATACGTCGGATCTCGTCCTTCAACCCACTGACCTCCGCTTGCGCCCGTGTTAGTAGCCGCTGAGATTGGGCATATTCCCGGCTGGCCCGCTCCACCTCCTTCTGAAGGCCATCCATTTGTCTCCCACGATCATGGGCATTCCGCACAAGTTTCCCAAAGACATGCACCGCCATCTTCTCGTATTCGCCAATGCGCTGCTCCGTTTTTCCCACATAGCTTAAAATGAGGGTAAGTTTTGCTTCCAACTCCTCCGTAAAACCATTAACAACCGCCTGAAGGGTCTGCTTGAAGTGATCATGACGCCGTTTCTCCTCGCGCCTCCAGAGTGCCATACAGTCCGTCACCGTAGACTCTAGCATGGACATTGTAAGCAAAGTGGCATTCGTCAACTGTCGTGACGGTTCAGGTGGCGACTGCAGCTCCACAGTAACTTTCCCTCGCGCCCCCTGCGGAGAAAACTCAAGCATGGAATTAACCTCCTCATTCGTCGCGGCATCCGCTGAACGCAGCGCCTCGCTCATTGCCTTAACAACAGCGCTATGAGTTACCAATGGCTCCGTATATAGAGGCAATTCTGGCCTTTCTTTTACCCGTGTACGAAGAAACTCCAAAAGTCGCTGCAAGTAAAGTTGGTACAGCACGCGGCTCTCTTCGGCAACAAGAAACCTGCTGCGGAGAACTTCCTCCCGTTGTAATGCCCCTGCCCAACGTGCCCGCTCGACTCGCAGAATTTCCCGCGTGTCCTCAAGTTCCTTTTCCCGCGCCCTCAGTGTCGTTTCAAGCAAGCAACTGACGTTGGATACGGTCTCCCCATTAAACTTCTGTGCCATTGACGTCCTGGCAGTTTGCCATTCCAACTCCTTCTGCAGAAGGAGAGCCTCTGCATCGGAGGCTGCACGTTGGCTTGCGTGAATGACGTCCTCAAGCTCGGCTATCTTGGCTTCGTACATTTCTCGCAGTTGTGTCTCCCGCACGTTAGACAAACGCTTCTCTTGAGCCCGTTGCATGCACACCTCATCTAAACTCGATTTGGATTTCAGTAGCTGAATTCCTGTTGTTGTTGTTGTTGTTGTTGTTGCTGTCGTGTTTGTTGGATCCAAGAGTTCCGTCCCGTTGGGGTCCGCGGCCTCCATCCCAACTTGCAGCTCCTGCTGTTGATAAGTCTTCGGCTGGCAATCATGTTGCTGTTGCCCTACAGGGCGTTCCGTTGGTGAGTTCTGCCGAACGATCATCTCGGCAGGCTCCCGCCAATTTGCACCAGCCTCACTGGGTAGTGAGGACGCATTCCGCAGGCTGTTCAACGGCTCCGAATACATCTTTGCGCCGGAAGCATGCGTCAAACGCACGCGAAACGAGCGACCGCTTGATGGCCCTGCCGTTTCAATGCCAGCAGCGTCGGGGCGTCTCCCCACTTCTTCCCCTCCCTTCCTTCCCCGCTTGGTATTGTCGCAAAATGCATTATGGGACCCGTCCATCAGTGTATTAAAAATAGGCTGAGTGTCGAGTAGGATTCCCGGGCCCGGGCCGCTGCTGCTGCTGCTGGTGCCTCTACTCGCAGTAGAGGACTTCAGCCGCTGCTCGCAGTCACTCCTCTTCCAGTTGCTTTCAGTGCCAATCGACGGCATTCTCACGCCAGCAATGCCTCAAGTGAACAGAAGGAAAGCACACCAAATACGTGTTTATGGTGATAACAACAAGAACTTCCAACAACACGCAAATAGAATAATCCGCGGAAACCCTGCGACAGAATTAACAAGGGAGAGTGTTGGAGGCAATGAGAGAGAAGGAAAGACTTTTCCTTAACACCTAAAGTCCCGGCAATGCCTTCTCTATTTTTATATATATATATGTATTATTTATAGTTAGATATGAACTGCAGCAACGCCTTCAATGAGATCCCCAAGGAGGATGATGCAAATAGAGTTCTCTTCTACAAACAAGTACCACGCGCAAAATAAATAAATAAATAAAATAAAAGCAGCAATAAATTAAACTGAGAACAAAAACAAGGGAGAGTGAGAAACATACAACATTCATTTCTTTTCTTTTCCCTGTTACGATTTCCCTTTTGCCCAAAATAAATCGGTTGATTCTTAACTCTTGACAAGGAGGCATTTCTTCGCCTACTTTTCTTTTCCCCACACATCTGTCTATCTAGTCAAAATCCATCTTTATCATCTATGAGTCCCTTGGCACATCCACCAAATAATAATATTGATAACTGGACATGTATCCGCCACAACAATATATATATGAACAATCAAAAAAGAAATTAGGTGCTCCCCAGAATAAATATATAAAAACATGAACACATATGTATCTATGTATTATAATATGTCACTTTTATCTATTGCTTAGAGGGCAGCTGTGAGGGATCGAAGGTGCAGCATCTCCCCCAGGTGCGCAGTGGACTCACGCCCATCTACGATCACCGTGTCACGCCTTATGAAATCCCGCAGTGGAGGCACGAGGAAGTCCTCCGTGTTTGTTACACATTCGTTCCATCGTGCAACAGGTAAAACCGGCGACAAACCCTCCTTTGTGGGCCCTTCGTGGGCAAATAAAACAATAAACGCCTCCTCTGATTGAATCATTTCTTCCTTTTGCTTCGGTTGCGAGTTCAAACCAATTAAGCGGGACACGGGACAAGAGAGCAAAACCGGTCTTACTTCGCGTGTGTATTTCCCAAGCCCTCTCTCAACAGTCAATGCAAAAAGCATGTGCTCCGCCAACACGGCAATACGAAAAGGACAGCCAAATGTCTCTAGCGCAGTAGAGGCATTTGTAGGATCACTCGGCTGAGTATAATGAATGCCCTTGGTGCTTTGGATCATACCTGGCTGCATTAGCGCGCTGGTGGCCGTTGCAACGGACTCTTGCAGCATCTTAGCCTCTTGCACAGCAGCCACAAATAACTTGGAGTTCGGGTCCGCATCAATAACGTCATGTGCACGCCAAAACTGTTCCCGACGAAACTCCCTTAATTTTTCTTTCATCGATGCCTCACTCGTTTCTTCCGTGTTCATAGCGCCTGGTGGCACTTTTGCAAGCAATGCCGTAAAGAGGGTGCAAACATCAAAGGTCGAAACCTCCACACTGTACCCCGTTGTCCGTGCCACACACCAAATACGGGTGGGCCACTTGACAAAGCTCCCCCTTGTCTTCAAAGCCTGCTTGAGTTCATGGTGCACAAGTCTAAGTGACTCCACCCTAACGTCGTCGGGAATCTCGCCCCATGGCTGCTGGGCCAATTTCGCAGAGACACCACAACGCGCCAACAGCTGTCGCAGTGTCCCCGTCCCATCCTCCACGTGATGAAGGCCCAAAAGGCTCGCAACCACCGGGTGGTACCACATGGCCCCCCACAAGGAATAGTGCCGCAAGAGAAACAACTGATCCTCATCTAGGTTGACAAGCTGCATCGTGTTACTAGACGCAATCTTGTGGTGTCTATTGACCGTCTCCTCCGTGACGTCATCGAGCGGCCCTCGACGAATGCCTTTTCGCAACGTTACCTCATTGTGCAGCCGTCGCATCTCTACCAGGTACGTCCCATAATCGATTAGGCGGCGCGTAAATAAATCGCAGACTCCTACTGCCGCATGCCACAGCACCGCCTCCTTGACGCGGTTCAAAAGTATGGCCAAGTCGTAGACCTCTAGCGCACAACTTTTCCCTCCACGCTCCGCGGCGTAATAGAGCTGCTCAAGATTCTCCGGCACCTCCTCATTCATCCAGTCAATCCCCTCTTGGCTCTGCGAGGGAGTCATATCGTCGTGATTTTCATCATCATCATCCCCATCATCACTGCTGCCGCTGCTAATTTCGCTTTCCTCCTCCCGCTCCTCCTCGTCGTCGTCGTTCGCAAGTTCGCCGTATGCACGTAGACGGCGTTGGTTTTTGTGTGTCCGTCGTCGTCGTCGGCGACGCGCTCGCGCCAGCTCTCTTTTTCTCTGCTCCCGAAAGAATTGCTCCACCTCTTCATGTATGCGTTCTTGTCCCCAGAGCACCAGCCGATTATTGTCGCTTGCGCGAAGGTTGTCAAGAAGAAAGGGACGGTAGGAGTCAAGCACAATGACAATGTGTCGCCTCAAATCAAAAAAAGATCGCAATGAGACGGGAGCGCCAAGACCAATAAGGACAAACAACTCGTCCACCGGTGCACCGCCATCTGAAATTTCCGCATCCTGGGCCATACTTGTCCGCTGAATCACGCCTTTTACCTCTTCATACTCCATGACAGGGTGAAAGTTGAACGGGACAAAACAAGCCTTCAACAGTGTCGTTAGGGTTATAGAAGCCGCAGCCGCATCGGCGTGATAGGCCACCAACAGTTGGATGGGCTTGCGCTTTGTGTGGTAAAAGCGGTTTATATGTTCCCATGGTGTCAGCTGATCTGCCATGCGTTTCCTCTGTTGGATGCAGTTTAAGGATTATTCCCCTTCTTTATTTTCTATCCCCTGGCTGTGTCTGTGTCTGTCTGTGTGTGTGTGTGTGTGTTATCCCACCGGCACCACAGACAAAAATAAAGGTTCAAAAGATTTAAAAAAAAAAAAATGATAATAATAATTGTGAGATTGCCGGTATTAGACGCTGCAGATTGTTCAAATTTTCTAGATGATTCCTCTGCTCTCCTCCACGTTGAGAGCGTCATAAAAAACAATTTCATTTTTTTTTTTTTTCGTTTGTAGACGTTCGCCAGTGCCTCTCCCTAGTGACAATACGGGTAACACTGAGAAATGGTCTCCTGTATCAGAATCGGTGTAACTTTTGCAGCCAACTCGTCCAGTTTTGCCCTGCCAGCTTCCAAAGCACTTTTGAAAGTGGCATCATTGACGTCGTCCTTGCTAATACTTGTGGTGTTCTTCATTTCCTGCCGCTCCTTCATGAACGTCAAGGCGATTTCCTGCCGCCGCAAGTACCACCGCCGCATCACCTGGAACATTGTGTTCGGCACTGTGTGGTGCAATAAAAACTTCCCGTTCGTCCTTGCCATACGGAAGGCCTCGTGCATGGACGGATCCTCCATCAGCGGTGCCTCCAATAACGATGCTTCCCCCGTCCCCGCGGCAGACACTAGAGCAAACCGTGCCGCCTCCAGCTTTCTAACCCATAGGATGACCACCTCCGTATTCCAGTGTAACGGATCGGAGCGGGGTAAGTGCCGGTCGCCGTGAGGTTCACCCAACGCGTCAAGGATCATTTGCATCAACGGTTCCGGTACCTGCAGCCCCTCTCGAGTACGCAGGAGCGGCTTGCCGTTCGTGGATTCTTGTTTATTCGTGTCGTTTGCGTGCGCCTGCCCTTCTCCTCTCTCCACCATGAAATGCGGAAGCGGCATGCTTTCCTCGGATGCATTCGCCACCTCTGTTGCGTCATCCATTTCCTCCTCCATGTGCTCGTCTTCATTACCCCCGTCTTCAATGCCAAGTTCCTTCATCACGTACTGCTCGTAGGTGGCGTAGTTCCCTTCAAGTGCCTTCCTCCGTGCCTGCAGTTCCCGTGAGTGCAGCTCCTCTGCGGTGGGCGGGCGCGGCAGTACCTTGTTGCCGCCCTTGGAGGAAACGGCAGACGCCACTCCCGGAGTCCCTTGCTCCCTCATGATCTTGACAGACAGCCGACCCACCGTCGCAAATCGCGACCATTCTGGCCCAAAGTGGGCCGTACGCACTTCGTCGCTGGATGCGGCGTCGGCGAAGGCGTTAAAGTCCACACCGCTCCAAGCGGCAAACAATCCGTCGGAGGGATCACTGAAAGTCGAACGTTCGCCAAACGGGTCATCCGGGGCCAACGAGCGGTGTTTCATTGCCCGCCACGCACACAAGAATGGAAGAGAGCATTCGATAGCAAAAGTAGGTGTTGGCTGCAGTGCATGCAGCCTGCGCAAATGTGCTCGTGCAAATTTCATCGGCACCATCAACATACCCCAGCCGCCCCCTTTTGTTTACTTTCGGTGTTGTCGCTGTGTTTTCCTTTTCCGTCGTTCAATTCTCTTCTCCGTATTCTTGTTGTATGGACCCCTCCTTCTTTTGCTGTTCTTGTTGTCCTTTTATTTTTCACAGCCTCGAGTGGTTAAGAAAAATGTCCCACCAACGCACACATACACACAAACACAAAAAGAAAAAAAGAAGATGCTCGCCTCAAAGAAGAAACAAAAAAGTACATATATACATGTATACAATAATGATAATAATAATAATAATAATAATAATAAACAGACTGATAAAAGCGGTACGGCACATTCAACAGGTGCGTGTGTCCCCTCCCTTCTCCATGTACATTATCAGCGAGCAAACAAAAAAACAAAAAGACTCGACCATTATAAAATTACCCCCAAACCCCAGAAAAAATGCTGTAACCCCAAGAACCACGCTCAAAGAAGTGCACACAATCAAAAAACGTTTTATTTCAGTATTGTTGTCGCTTTTTTTTGTTGTTTTTTTTTGATGGCGATCCTAAGAGAAATAGCCCAATGGATGTGACTGGTGAAATTTCCATGCAGAGGCAATGATTTTGTCAATGTTGTCGTACTTCAACTCCCATCCAAGCGCCTTCTTTGCCTCCTCACCAGATGCCACTAGTACCGGTGGATCGCCCTCGCGACGTGCAGATTCCTTCACGGGTATCGGATGGCCCGTGACGCGGCGAGCGGCCTCAATGACCTCTCGTACGGAGTATCCACGTGAGGTCCCGAGATTAAATGCCGAGAAAAACGTGGCCTTCTCGTTCGGGTCTAGCCCCGCCAAGTAATCCAGTGCCAGAATGTGAGCTGTGGACAAGTCATACACGTGAATGTAGTCACGCACACACGTCCCATCAGGGGTGGGATAGTCCGTACCAAAAATGGAAACAAATTCCTCAACAGGGGCCTGCTGCAGTGCCTTGCGGCGCTTGTTAATCTCCGTTGCCAGTGGCACGCGCAGAATAAGCGGAATGAGGTGTGTCTCTGGCTCGTGATCCTCACCGATATCTCCGTCCTCGTCCGCCCCACAGGCATTGAAGTACCGCAGGCAAATACTTTTGATGCCATAGGCGTAAGCGCAGTCCTTCAAAATCCATTCGGTAACGAGTTTTGTTTCGCCATATGGGCTTTCAGGATGCTTCTTGGCATCGGGATGAATAGGCTCCATGCTTACAGTTGCGCCGCCTTCACTTGCGTGTGCCGCAGGGTTCCCAAACAACGCCGCCGTGCTGGAAAATATAATCTTGTCGCAGTGATGTGCACGCATAACCTGCAGCAGGCGGATAATTCCAATAACATTATTGTCGTAATACTTCAAAGGATCACGCACACTTTCTGGGACCACAATAAATGCGCACATGTGCACGACGGCATCGATGGGGGCATGCCGAGTAAAAACGTCGTTCAAAAAGGCCTCATCACGCACGTCTCCCAACTCAAGTACGGCGTGGCGTCCCGCACACAACTGCTCCGAGCTGCACTTTTGATTCCGCGCCAAATTTTCTTCGGTGTCAATATGAGCGGAGCGTCCGTGCGTCGCCTCCAGACTGTCAAGGATGACGACGGAGTGAGACGTTCGGCGCAGCAGCGCACGAACAAAGTGAGTCCCAATGTACCCAGCGCCCCCACACACTAAAACCCTCATGCTACTTGCTACCAAAACAACCTGAAAATTCAGATTTTGCTTGAGCACAACAGTTATATTTTGACTGTTGTTGCGGTTGGAATCACCCTCTATGCAAAGCGATGGGTGCATATTGGGAGAAAAAAAAAAAGAAAAAAAGAAAAAAAAAAAGAAACATGTGCCAATACGTCAACATTAAAAACAAGAGAGTATGTGACGCACGGCGCACAAAGCACATTACCACACGTGTCGCTCAGTCATCCGCGTCCTCTCCTCCTTCTGTTGGGCGCATGTGGAGACGATGACTCCGTAATGACTGCTGTCGTTCCCAAAACAGAACGCAAAAAAAAAAAAAAAAAAAAGAAGAGGAAGAAGAAGCAAGCCGCTAAACAAAACAAAAAAAAATCCAAAATAAAAAGAAAAAAGCCGAACAAGTAGGCGCAGAAAGGATTCCATTAGTCACCCCATGACATTTCCTCCCCAACAAAAGGACGCAGCGATTAAAAGGGGGTCGCACGAAAACAAACACTTTTTCCCCTCATTTCGACACCCCAAATCCAAAAAAAAAAAAAAAAAAAAAAAAAAAAAACGACATGTCAGTTTTGTTTTTTTTTTCTTTTTTTTCCCTCATTCCGGGGAGATTTTGCTTTTGCTTTTCCTCCGCAAATGTACCTGGGATTTATTGCCACCGCCGCACCAAAGCCCGAAAAGCCCGTTTGCGTGCGTCCTCGAAAAAAGATGCTTCTTACCCGTTGAAAGACATGGTGTATGCATTACGTGAGCATACAATTAAACACACCCACCCCCCCACAAAAAAAAAAAAAAGAGATATTAAAAAAAAAAAATTTAATGGAAACAAATAACCAAAATGGCGTCTCTTCTCCCACACTAAATAAAAAATTCATTTCGTTTCCATTTGCCCAATTTTGTCTTTTGTTTCTTTCTTGTCGCCTCCGTGGCTGTGGCTGTTTGTGCGTGTGCGTTTGTATTTGCCATTTTATCCCCCCTCTCAAAGAAAAAGTAAATAAATAAATATTATTTTCATTTGTTCTGTTCGTTAAAAAAAAAAAGAAAAGACAACAACAAAAAAAATCGCGCGGCTTCGATCTTTTCTTTTTTTTTTTTTTTGCTCCACCAAAGGGCCGCGTGCCGGTCGCAGCAGAAAAAAAAAAAAAACGCATGCGGAATAACACACATGCGTTGAGGTCCATGTGGAGACAAATGAAGAAGGAAAGAACCGGCCGCGTAGAAAATAAATAAACAAAAAGGAATTGAAATTAAGCGCAAAGAGGGGCGCGGCTGTCCGAAGTGTCATTACCCCCCGCTGTAGGAGGAGTGGGGGAGGAGGGCAGAGGTGTGTTTGGTGCCCGCCTCACTCGTTTATTTGTTGTGTTGTTTTTTCCTTTTTATTTTTTATTGTGCCTTCGCCACAGCGCTCAAAAGAAAAATTCGTGCCAGCCATCCCCTGAAGACAAAATGGACCCACCCGCAAAACAAATATTAAATAAACGCAGGAAAAATTTACTTCCAGTGATGTCTTTATTGGCTTTCTTGTAAGCAATTTTTTAGTTTTTTCTTTTTTTTTTTTTTTTAAATCGTTCGCTCCATTCTTTGTTTTTTTTTTTTTTTGTTCTTTTTGCTTTTTTTATTTCAATGTTTGTTTGTTTGTTTTGCGTGTGCGCCCGCGGTCTGACCACCTCCCGCCTCTCCGCACGCGCAAAAAGATAAGAACTGCCCTCCTGCCGCTGCGGTTCATTTTTCACCACTCATTTTTCAAAACGCGGCGGTGTTTGCCCGCAATACACGCTGTCATCCGCAACAGCAGCCACCGCCCAAGTGGTGGGGTGCATGAACAGCCCCGGTGTGTGCCTGCGCTCTCCTCAAAGCATCCAGGGGTGATTCAGCAACTCCGCCACAGTGGGGCGGTTCTCCGGGTCAAATGCAACGCACGCCTCCAGAAAGTCACGGACGTCGCCCTCAAGCCACAACGGGATCTCCGGCGCAATCTCGCCCTTCGTAATGCCAATGAGCAACTGCGACGGGCTTCCAAGAAGAGAATCAATGCTGTTTTGGGGGTCATTTGACCAGTCGGCGTCCGCCGTGCTCACCTCCGCCAGCGCAGCACCGATACATCCGTGAGGTTTCGGCAGCCACGCGGAGAACTCGGACACATTTGACTCCGAAACAGTACCGTTTCCGTCGAACACACCCCTTTCGGCCACACAGTGCGCCGCCAAATCTCGACCACCAACCGCTGGCTCTGTGTCCTTCCGTGGTTGCACAAATCTCCACGGCAACCGACCGGTAAGGAGCTCCAGAACGGTGATTCCAAGCGAAAAGACATCACTCTTTCCGCTGGGCACCTCACCACGCGCCACCTCAGGCGCGATGTATCCTGGCGTCCCACGCATCTCAACCACATCGCTAATTTTGTGAATTGAATTCGTCAGCCGCACAAGCGACGAGCCAAAGTCACTCAACTTGCAGACGCCGTCCATCGCCACCAAGACGTTGTGGGGTTTCACATCACAGTGCACCACGTTCATGGAGTGTAAATACATCAGTCCATTTAATGCATCCCTCAAAAATCGGCGAACGGCCATCGTTGGTAAGCTCCCAAAGCTGCTAAGGATGCTGTCAAGTGATCCGCCAGGGACAAGTTCCATTACCTCAATAAAGAAATCATTAGAGAAGTAGCCACTGATGTACTGCACAATGTTTTCATGCCGAAATTGGGAGAAAAGCTTAATTTCTTCCAAAATGTCTTCAATATCAATATTACGTGCCCGCAAAGCAAAGCACTTAAGTGCGACGAGATCTCCAGAAGTTGACATACCACGGTAGACCACAGAAAAGGCGCCAACGCCCAATTTGTCTGCCGAACGTGTCCAAGTATTTCCACGATAATCTGTAAAGACAAAAGGAAGCTCCCCCTTTGCAATACCGCGGGGTGACAATGGCATGCCTCCTCTGTCTCCTTCATTTTGGGCCTGTAGCGCAATCTGTTCTTCATCCTCATCTTCCGAGGAGTCAAGAAACATCTCAAAAAGGCCTTCCCCACATTTCTCCTCAGACGTCGTATCGACATGATTTTCCATAGCTGTTGAATACTTCGACAAACTACCTTCACGCGCCGACGCGGTGGAGAACGAATGGCTACCCACCTCCTCATTCCCTCGAAGAAAATCACATTTCGTCCGCAAGCTGGATAGAACGTTATCATTGCCAAGAAGCGTTGACACAAAGGCCTTGCTGTATGTATTGTATCCAGGTGACGTAGCTCGATCGCTTTTCGTACTATTGCCTTTCAAATAATATGGCGGAGCCCTCATTTTACCCACACAGCGGAGGTAAGGCTTTGTTATTCCTTTTCGGACAAAGCGGCGGCAAATTTGAAGCAGACGATAAGCCCGTACCTCTTTCCTATCCACACTGGAAAAAATGCAGGCGGCGGCCTCGTATTTTCCTCTCAACATACTGGCAAATCCGTGACGAATAAGACGGGCTGTCTCTTTCAGCTCCGAGAATTGCCTCGGCTCCAGCGACGCGACATGTCCCCGCAGCTCGTATAGAATAACACTTCGGTTAGAAAATCCACAGAAGGCAGTATCTACAGGGATGGTCAAAAATTGTTCGCCAAGAGAGACAGCAACCGGCCACGTCACGAGCAAATGACACCCAAGACAACGAACAATTCTTACCAGCTCCGTTTGAAAAAGCAGTTCTGCTCCATACGTGACGCGGGCGTTGAGATTTGCGGCACCACAAGTCCCAACATAGTACTCCCCGGCATCCACGACGGCAGCAAGTAGTCCTAAAATCTCAGGAGAAAGTGACTGCATCAGCTCAATAACAAAGCGCACAGCCTGTAGCTGATTTCTCGCCATATTGGAATGAGCACCGAAGGTAACCAGCAGAAAGTCCGGTCGTTGAATCTCCACCACGCCGCCACGGCGGATAAGAAGAAGAAAACAGACCTCTAGGTATTCCTGCAGCACTGTGCCAATTGAATCATAATCGTCAAAAAGAGGCAGGCTCAGGCACACCACGCTGCAGTATCGACGAAAAAAAAGATTCACACCGTCCTTTAACACAATTTTTTTTGAAGTAAAGTTTGACTTTTCAGCTACAGCGGCTTTCAAAGAGGGCGAAGAGCACGTGGAGAAGGCAAAAGGCCTTTCTTTCCCTTCCGTTGATAACAATGCCAAATGGTTCCCACTTTCTCCCTTTAAAGACCCCATTGAATCCGAATCAGGAGACTTGAATTGGCCTTGGTCCATCACCCCATACGGAAGAAATGTCTTCATGTAAATCAGTTGTTTATTTAAGGTTTGAAAATAACTTTGTATCAACATCAACTCTTTGATAAAAATAAACCCCTTCATGGGCCCGGATCCTTCACGAAGCTGTAGCATCAATTCCAGCCCTTTTAAGATGCCACGAATCGGTCTCATTAAACAGCAGGCAAGCCAAGTTTCCAAAAGGGCAACACCAAAAGCAACGCTTGCCAAAACCAAAATAACCCCATCACGTGTCTTTTCCATACTCTCGCTCAGGAGCGATTTTGGTACAATTATGATGGAAGCCACAAAAAGTTGATCATCCCCAAAAAAGACTCGATTTACATTCACCTTAAGTCTGACGCCTTTGTAAACAAAAATTTGCTTTGAGTAATTGGAGCGGAGCAAAAGCATCAAAATGCCCTCTCTTCCCCCCATTTTGTTAATAACTGCCCGCATATATGGACTACCGGTATTCCAAATGTATTCATTTTCTACCCCAGGTCTTTCGCACATGCTTTTTTTAGCTGTGCAGTTCCAGTTGTCCCACATGGTCGAAATTGTGTTTCCGGGAATTCTGCTTAGCACTAATCCGGTTCCAAGCTCCACAATCACCAAAGAGGCAATATCAGAGGATTGGTATTTCTTTGGATAATGGGGTTGCAATTTATTCAATTGCAAAGCACCTGTGATCACCGCGACATTGCCAGAGCTGTCAAGAAAAGGATACGTGTACGTCACCATTGTCTCATTGTAGGATGAATAGACCCACCACCGTCGGGTATCATTCCTCTCAGCCCACGGTAACGCTATTTTAACAAAAGGGTTGCTACGAGAAGCAAAGTCAATGGAATTTTCTTTCTCAGTCATACGGGAGACATCATAAAAAGGCTTCAGAGGCTTAGCGTACTCCAACGTCCCTGGATCCACAAGGTACCGATATTCAGACACATTTTTGGCAACGTGCTTCCCAACAATTGTTTTACCATCATACTGACGACTGCAATACGCACCAAATCCGGAAAAAGGGCTGCTCAGGTGCAAGTAAAGCAATAACTCCGAGAACGCAGAAGTGGCCAACACAGTACAAAGTTGCCGCATCACCATTGGCATATCGGTGCCTGACCATGGACGTAGTGGCGTGGTCTGGTTAAACTGCAGACTGTGAAAGACGGAACCTACAGTCTCCGAAAGAAATGTAAATCTATTAGCAATTTCGTTTGCCACCATTTCCGATGAGAAGTCTGCCAAGACATGAATGGACAAATCCAATTTCTTTCTTGTTCTCTCCACTGGCACAACGCAGATGACCGCAATAAAAGCGACTGACAAAAGAACGTGCGTGAAGACAAGCACGCGCAATCCAACACTACAAAATTTTGTTCGTGGCTTCGTCTCAAAGTCTTCTTCGCCGCCCACTTTAAAATCCTTTTCCTGCGGCGGAGCAGGTCCCGGCAACGCTGGACTTTCACTCTGGCTCCACTCCCCAATGTTCAGCAGCGAATTGTCCAGGTTCGACTTGTACCCGTAAATCCAGGACGGTGGCCTGTCCTCTGAAGAAGTCGGTCGTTGCCGGGGATCCAAGCGTTGCTCATCCGCCATTTTTTCCCGGGGAAAAGATGCCGCACCGCCAGCGAGTTTGTCGGACGACGCCTCACGCCCCGTGTTTTTGGAGGCCTCGCCAGCAGGAAGTTTCATCGGCAACCGCCCCCTGTTAAAAATTGAGCCGCAGAGTTCGGCCGGCCGGCGAGAAAAAACACCGCCAGAAAACCGTCCACACGATGCCTCGTTGTCATCTTGAGGCGAACAACACACCGACACCTCCTCTGTCATCTAATAATTGGAAATTGAAACCGCCCCACCTCCTCTTCCTTCTCTCTCTCTCTCCAAATATCCTACCTTTTTTTATCTCGTGGCTTCACCCAATTTGTTCTTTTTCTTTTTATGTGTGTTTATTTGCTTTGCTCGTTTTGATGGTTTGGTTTGATTATTCTTTTTTCCCCCTAATCTTATTATCCTTTGCTTTTTTTCTTCTTCTTTTTTTTTTTTTTTTTTGATGCGTCTCCCCGTGATGTTATCTTTGTATTGTCAAGACTCCTCGTTTTTTTCTCGGACACCGCAAATATTGAAGCGTTTTTATATCATCACGTAGCCTCGCCGGCCCTCTTATGATGCCTCCAGACCAAAGAAATAAAAACACAAACATTTGAATAATGAAAAAAAAAAAAAAAGAGAAAAGTTTGATTGGCATCAGCATTGTAATAAAGGGATTCCAATTGAGTAAACGCGAACATGGAACGGAAAATCCATCATGCATGTAAACCCCAAAAAAAGAACGGGAAAGAAAGTGGCGGTAGTACAACCATAAAAATAGTGTGAAAAAATATAGATAGATAGATAGATAGATACCGGTGCATCAGTTTCTAATCGCCGCCCTCCAAGAAGAAATGCAACGCATCTACGGCTCTGCTGTTTCTGCTGGAATGATAAAATAGTAAAGATTGGGGTGCAGCCGCAGTGGGGCGAGTTTCGTGGCAAACTCCGCAGCATTCGTCTGGGTTGTCCCTCCTACTCCTCCTCCTTCTCCCCCCAGATGCGAGTCCAGAGGCTCATACCCCATCCCTTGCACATTTATCCGAATGAATTCGTCTGCGTGTAAAAGGCGTTCAATAACCCTCCCCTTCCGGTCTGCGTTCATCTTGTTGCTGCTTCTCACCCGCTCCAGTATGGCGTCAAGCGTGTGGTGTGCGCCGAAAAGTGTTGGTTCTGTGCATATCACAGGAACAACGCCAATAAAGCGATCCGCAAGAACCTCAGCGACTGCAGTGAGATATGTCATCCCGGCCCCTGATGGATTCCCGAAGGACGCCACCGCCGACGGTGCACCTCCACTAATTTCAGTGTCTTGGCCAATAAAAATGTGGTACTTTGCGTTGTACAGACGCACAAGCATAACGGCCTCTGGAGCCCCCTCGTCTTTTCCAGACTGTGTATGCCACACGTCACCAAGAGCGGATGTGGGTGCTGTTTTCGTCAGTTCACCGCCCTCATTAATGGCATACACGGCATTATGTTCTTCATCCCCAAAGGTATCAGAGCTCAGGAGAAGACGCAACTGTTTCCAGTGCATGGAAAAGTTTTTCGCGCGCTGCGAAAGCTCTGAGAGAAACCCTGTCATGTCATCATCAATGCCAACAATGTGAACTACCGAAACTTCTGACCTCTGCAGCTCACACCAAGAAGCCATGAGAAACTGCAGAAGTGTGACGACGGCTGACGCGGACCGTGTTTCAGGACGCTCCATTGGGCAAGAATGCAAGAGCGGTACGATAAGTTTTTCATATTCCTCTCTGGCCTTCCGCCAAATTCCGCAGTACTTCTTGTGCCCACCCTTCCAATCCATCATTTGATGTTTCCTGCAGCAATACATGTCCACCTTGCATCCGCCACAGCGCAGCAGTTTGTCCCTGCGGCGACCACACCATGTACATTTGTAGTTGTGCGTTGGAGGTGGCACCGGCGCCACATCTTTAGTAAGAGTATAACCACCGCGCCCATCACTGTGACCATTATCAGGAGCAAAACTTACAGGGGCAATATGATCGGAGAGGAAAAGAAAGACGCGCCTCGCTGCATCCCATTCCTCCGGTGAACGTGGTGACTCCTCAAGAATCTCCACATGCGGAGATGCGATTAAATTATCCTTCACAACAGACCCTGTCGGTCGACGGAACACAACCTTTGGGAATGTATAGCCACTACACGATCCCTTACACAGTGGCTCTGTTGGTGTTTCCATACCAAATGGCTGCGGTTGTGTCAAAATAAAGTCCAAGTAACGGTCAATGTCGTCAAAGGCAATACCTTCCAGTGGTGTCAGCTGCGCAAAGAGTTCGCCGTCCTCATGCATCATGTCCCCGTACACCGTCTCAAAGGAATTCTCGCTGCATAGTTGAGACTGAAGATACAACACCTCGCCGCCGTCCTGCATCAGGTGCAACTCCGCGCCGACAGGCTGTGGCTCCAGTGGGCCAGGATCAAGGTTTTCAATAGACACCTCTTCCTTTTCTACAAAGAGTTTTTGAATGATGAGAACATGCCACCGTTGCCCCGCTTCTTCAGAAGATGTTTGTGACGCCAGTGTGAAGGAGGCAACGTTCCCCACACGCCTCCTCAAGTTCTGGAGAAATACACGACGTTCTTCCAAACGTCTGTCGGTCAACGATCGATTTTCTCCTTCCCCCATACTGCTCACTGCATCGGTAAAATTGTGATCCTCAGCCATATGGAAAGTATTTTTGTACAGCAGTTTGTTTAACCGTGGGAGTATGGCAAGAATGGCGTCGTTGCCTTCTTGGGACGGGGCCGACACGTCTGCTGCCTCTGATGTTCTGCGGCACGCCCACTTTATAGCATCCTCGACAAACACCGGTAGATGACCATCGTCCCACCCCTTCGTCATTCGGCCACGGGGCATCGCGCGATGAAGTTTCACTGACACCTCCGGAGTCTCCTGTGGACGCTGCAGCCGCTCGACTCTCTCCTTGTAGTGCCTAAAGGCCTGCTCGGAAAAGAGACCAAGACGATCGTGTGTGTCGCCCACAGTCACGCACACCACGGAGAAGAAGGAAGGTTGGAGGGCCGGCGGCACAGCCCGCAAGACGTCCGAAATGAGATCCGTCCCCTTCGTCCCCCACAACACATCCCTGCAGGTCCGCGACAAATCATAAAAAATCAGTTGCCATGGAGCAACGTCCGCCGCGCCAAGCATTTCCCTCCCCGCATCAGAAAAGGGCGACGCGAAAAGCATGTGGAATACCGGCGCGTACAGCCGGTTGGCTCGCCGATCACGGGACCACTGACGCTGAAACACAACCAAAAACTCCCATCGTGAGTATCGCTCCGTCAGCCAATTTCCCAACGCGTCTGCCCGCGTGCATGGCTCCCCATGAGAAAGAAAACCCTCAGCAACAGACATGCCACGCGAAGACGGCTCAAATTCTGCAACGCCGAATAAAAAACTTAACAGCAAAAAAACTGCAGGCCTCCCTAAGAAAAAATTTAAAAAAACCGAAAAATTCAGGAAAAAGAAAGATCCGAATTTCTCACGTTCACCCAACGGCACGACAACCCCAAAACAGAAGAGAAAAAAAACAGACACAAAAAAAAAAAATTCAACCTGCAACAACATTCAAAAACACAGATTTTTGTCTCTTCATTTTATTTTATTTTTTTTTGGGAGGGGGAGAAGGGGACGGAGCCAACCACATTCATTTGTGTTGGCGATAGAAGAAACAACAACAACAAAAAAAAAAAAAGGTCTTATCAAAGGGAAAAAAAATAAAGACGGGGCTCCATCATAAATCTTAGCAAAATCTTAACCCCCACACATATACCCTTTGCTCACTAAAAAAAAAAAAAAGTAAAACAACAAGTTATACCCAACACTAAAGTAATCCATAAAAAAATAAATAAATAAATAACACACAGAGAAGAAAAGAAAAAAAATCTAAAGTCCGTTACAAAAGATCACCATCCCTCTGCATCCACCCTCTATGAGACAGGGAAAAAAACAAAAAAATAAATAGAAAGCCCAATAGAACAAAATACACGCCCAAAAACAATATCTAGATTTAAAAAAAAAAAATGCATGTAATGTTAACGCTTATATGTACATATATATACATATATGTATATGCATCAAGTCACATTACTGAACATGAAAAACGAAACCGATTTCTACACGAACTCTCAGTAACAGAGCGATTACCCTCCACAAGCGGCACCGAATCCGAACTGCGTACACCTTTATTCTTCATTATGTTTGTTATTTTCTTCCTCTCCATCTCCGCCGCCCTTAAGGCTGCCTTTTTCTCCTCCTCAAGAACCGAAAAACGTTCTAAGAATCTCTGCTTCTGTGACTCCACGGCCTTGGCGGCCTCGGCAGCCTTACGCTTCTCCGCTTCAGCAACCTTCGTGGCCTCAGCTGCCTTACGCTTCTCCGCTTCAGCAACCTTCGTGGCCTCAGCTGCCTTACGCTTCTCCGCTTCAGCAACCTTCGTGGCCTCAGCTGCCTTCTGCTTCTCCGCTTCGGCAACCTTCGTGGCTTCAGCTGCCTTCTGCTTCTCCGCTTCGGCAACCTTCGTGGCTTCAGCTGCCTTCTGCTTCTCCGCTTCAGCAACCTTCGTGGCCTCAGCTGCCTTCTGCTTCTCCGCTTCGGCAACCTTCGTGGCTTCAGCTGCCTTACGCTTCTCCGCTTCAGCAACCTTCGTGGCCTCAGCTGCCTTACGCTTCTCCGCTTCCACGGCCTCGGCTGCCTTACGCTTCTCCGCTTCAGCAACCTTCGTGGCCTCAGCTGCCTTCTGCTTCTCCGCTTCGGCAACCTTCGTGGCCTCAGCTGCCTTCTGCTTCTCCGCTTCGGCAACCTTCGTGGCTTCAGCTGCCTTCTGCTTCTCCGCTTCAGCAACCTTCGTGGCCTCAGCTGCCTTCTGCTTCTCCGCTTCGGCAACCTTCGTGGCTTCAGCTGCCTTCTGCTTCTCCGCTTCGGCAACCTTCGTGGCTTCAGCTGCCTTCTGCTTCTCCGCTTCAGCAACCTTCGTGGCCTCAGCTGCCTTCTGCTTCTCCGCTTCGGCAACCTTCGTGGCTTCAGCTGCCTTCTGCTTCTCCGCTTCAGCAACCTTCGTGGCCTCAGCTGCCTTCTGCTTCTCCGCTTCGGCAACCTTCGTGGCTTCAGCTGCCTTACGCTTCTCCGCTTCAGCAACCTTCGTGGCCTCAGCTGCCCTCTGCTTCTCCGCTTCAGCAACCTTCGTGGCCTCAGCTGCCCTCTGCTTCTCCGCTTCAGCAACCTTCGTGGCCTCAGCTGCCTTACGCTTCTCCGCTTCAGCAACCTTCGTGGCCTCAGCTGCCTTACGCTTCTCCGCTTCAGCAACCTTCGTGGC
This sequence comes from Trypanosoma cruzi, assembly GCF_000209065.1. Taxonomy (NCBI): domain Eukaryota; phylum Euglenozoa; class Kinetoplastea; order Trypanosomatida; family Trypanosomatidae; genus Trypanosoma; species Trypanosoma cruzi. The sequence goes on from NW_001849403.1 coordinate 34,522, forward strand.
CTCAGCTGCCCTCTGCTTCTCCGCTTCAGCAACCTTCGTGGCCTCAGCTGCCTTCTGCTTCTCCGCTTCGGCAACCTTCGTGGCTTCAGCTGCCCTCTGCTTCTCCGCTTCAGCAACCTTCGTGGCCTCAGCTGCCCTCTGCTTCTCCGCTTCAGCAACCTTCGTGGCCTCAGCTGCATTACGCTTCTCCGCTTCAGCAACCTTCGTGGCCTCAGCTGCCCTCTGCTTCTCCGCTTCAGCAACCTTCGTGGCCTCAGCTGCCTTACGCTTCTCCGCTTCAGCAGCCTTCGTGGCCTCAGCTGCCCTCTGCTTCTCCGCTTCAGCAGCCTTCGTGGCCTCAGCTGCCTTCTGCTTCTCCGCTTCGGCAACCTTCGTGGCTTCAGCTGCCTTACGCTTCTCCGCTTCAGCAACCTTCGTGGCCTCAGCTGCCTTACGCTTCTCCGCTTCAGCAACCTTCGTGGCCTCAGCTGCATTACGCTTCTCCGCTTCAGCAACCTTCGTGGCCTCAGCTGCCCTCTGCTTCTCCGCTTCAGCAACCTTCGTGGCCTCAGCTGCCTTACGCTTCTCCGCTTCAGCAGCCTTCGTGGCCTCAGCTGCCCTCTGCTTCTCCGCTTCAGCAGCCTTCGTGGCCTCAGCTGCCTTCTGCTTCTCCGCTTCAGCAACCTTCGTGGCCTCGGCTGCCTTACGCTTCTCCGCTTCCACGGCCTCGGCTGCCTTACGCTTCTCCGCTTCAGCAACCTTCGTGGCCTCAGCTGCCTTCTGCTTCTCCGCTTCAGCAACCTTCGTGGCCTCAGCTGCCTTCTGCTTCTCCGCTTCGGCAACCTTCGTGGCTTCAGCTGCCTTCTGCTTCTCCGCTTCAGCAACCTTCGTGGCCTCAGCTGCCCTCTGCTTCTCCGCTTCAGCAACCTTCGTGGCCTCAGCTGCCTTCTGCTTCTCCGCTTCGGCAGCCTTCGTGGCCTCAGCTGCCTTACGCTTCTCCGTTTCCACGGCCTCGGCTGCCTTACGCTTCTCCGCTTCAGCAACCTTCGTGGCCTCAGCTGCCTTCTGCTTCTCCGCTTCAGCAGCCTTCGTGGCCTCAGCTGCCTTACGCTTCTCCGCTTCCACGGCCTTCGTGGCCTCAGCTGCCTTCTGCTTCTCCGCTTCGGCAGCCTTCGTGGCCTCGGCTGCCTTACGCTTCTCCGCTTCAGCAACCTTCGTGGCCTCAGCTGCCTTCTGCTTCTCCGCTTCAGCAGCCTTCGTGGCCTCGGCTGCCTTACGCTTCTCCGCTTCCACGGCCTCGGCTGCCTTACGCTTCTCCGCTTCGGCAACCTTCGTGGCCTCAGCTGCCTTCTGCTTCTCCGCTTCGGCAACCTTCGTGGCCTCAGCTGCCCTCTGCTTCTCCGCTTCAGCAACCTTCGTGGCCTCAGCTGCCCTCTGCTTCTCCGCTTCAGCAACCTTCGTGGCCTCAGCTGCCCTCTGCTTCTCCGCTTCAGCAACCTTCGTGGCTTCAGCTGCCTTCTGCTTCTCCGCTTCAGCAACCTTCGTGGCCTCAGCTGCCCTCTGCTTCTCCGCTTCGGCAACCTTCGTGGCTTCAGCTGCCTTCTGCTTCTCCGCTTCAGCAACCTTCGTGGCCTCAGCTGCCCTCTGCTTCTCCGCTTCAGCAACCTTCGTGGCCTCAGCTGCCCTCTGCTTCTCCGCTTCAGCAACCTTCGTGGCTTCAGCTGCCTTCTGCTTCTCCGCTTCGGCAACCTTCGTGGCTTCAGCTGCCTTCTGCTTCTCCGCTTCGGCAACCTTCGTGGCTTCAGCTGCCTTCTGCTTCTCCGCTTCAGCAACCTTCGTGGCCTCAGCTGCCCTCTGCTTCTCCGCTTCAGCAACCTTCGTGGCCTCAGCTGCCCTCTGCTTCTCCGCTTCAGCAACCTTCGTGGCTTCAGCTGCCTTCTGCTTCTCCGCTTCAGCAACCTTCGTGGCCTCAGCTGCCTTCTGCTTCTCCGCTTCGGCAACCTTCGTGGCTTCAGCTGCCTTCTGCTTCTCCGCTTCAGCAACCTTCGTGGCCTCGGCTGCCTTACGCTTCTCCGCTTCCACGGCCTCGGCTGCCTTACGCTTCTCCGCTTCAGCAACCTTCGTGGCCTCGGCTGCCTTACGCTTCTCCGCTTCAGCAACCTTCGTGGCTTCAGCTGCCCTCTGTTTCTCCGCTTCGGCAGTTTTTGCGGTTTCAGAATTTTTTCTCTTATCCGGATTTGAAACTGCGTCATTTGGCTTTTTCTTTAAGTTTATATTTTCCGACTCAAATGTTATAAGGCGTTGAAATGTTTTAGCTTTTTCCTCCTCTGCCTTGTGTGCTGCTTTGTTCGCTTGGTTTCTTTCCTCTTCCAGCTTGGTTGCCCGGTTAATGGCGTCCAATTTTTCTTTCTCGGCCCTCTTCACTTTTTCTCGTAGCTTCGTCATTTCTTTTTTGAAATTGGCGATATTATTTTCTGCCTGTTGGAGCTGGGACCGCATTTGACCCTTGTCAAATTCCGACTTTCGCGAAAGCTGATTATATGACTCCTCAAGTTCTTTTATGCGCTCTTCACGGAAGTCGATTTCAATTCTGAGGCCAGTGACAAGGCGGTCTTCTTCTTTGGAGCTGACAGAACTTGTGGCATCGGAGTCAATGTACCCACGCGAGTTTTCCCGACTTCTGGAAAAATTCTCACTGCCCTTGTAAGAAGAGGCTGATGGCGAGTCGCTGCGGATAGCACCAAACATTTATTGTTTGATCGTCACTTTATTTAATTGCAAATTACCTGCGTGTAAAAAAAAAAAAAAAAAGGAAAAAAACCACAAAAAAACGGAGTAACACACAAGCCGCGTAATTGGCATCCGCATCCACACCTCCCCACTTGAGAAGCACACCCACACCCTCTCGGGTGCCAAAAAATTTGCTAAAAACCCCCATCAACCCTGGCAAAGACACTTATATAAAAGACACACATATATATATAATATATGCATATAATAAATAAGTAGAAATTAAGTCCTAAATGCGGTAAAGTCTGTAAAATCATTGCTCCCTTGAACGGGTGGAAATAATACTCCTCATAATGCAGCCATTTTTTTCCCCTTTAGAGACGTACCGAAAAAAAAAAAAAAAAGATAATAAAAATAAAAATCATGAAAACAAACAAACAAACAAACAAAATAAATAAATATCTGTCACTAGAAATCACACCTTTGAGTGCGTTCCGTCGCAAAAGGGCGGTTTCTTTGTCTGCTTGCAGCCGCAAAGATACGCCTTTTCAGTCTTTTTCGCGGTGAACGCCATGGGCTTTAGCTCCGTCTTGTGCTGCTCGTTGTAATCCCTGTGGGAACCATCGCAAAAGGGCTGATTTTTGCTCAGACCGCACGCGCACCAGTAGTAAGTCTTGCCTTCCTCCACATCAACGCCGTAAGGCGCCTTCTGTGGGACTGCGACGTGCGTCTTGATGGAATAAGCTGCTGTGTCGGCCATTGTGGCAATTGCAATATAAGTAGTTTTTTTTTGTTGTTGTTGTTGTTTTTTCTTTGTTTTTATTTTGGCTTTAGATTGATTGAAAGCGCAAGCTTCGCCAAAGACAGCAACCAGAGAAAACGAGTGAGAGGTGATATATATATATATATATGGAGAGAGAGTGAGAGAGAGAGAGAATAAGAATACAAGAAGCCTGGCGGGAGTTATTCCCCCGCACGCCCTCCATTCACAGCACCCAACAAGAGTGAATCACAAATAATAATAATAATCGAAAATGGATTACAATGCCGCCTTCACTTCTCATCAAAAACAGAAAGTGTTTTGCTGATCTTCCGTTTTTCTTTTGCCTTTGAACTAAGAGGATCAGGGACGTCAATTAAAGAAAGCACACGTGCCATGTTTTTCTTTAATTCCTTCTCGAACGTTTCGACAATGTCGTGGAAACGTCCCTGGGTGCTGCCTTCGCCAATTTTTCTATTGGCTTTCTCTCGGTAGGCACCATGAATTTCCATTTGCTCCCCAAGCACGGCAGTGTTGACTGTTTTTGTAGACGTTCCTTCCTGCTTGACAGGTGTAGTTGTGGCAAATTGTCCTTTTTTGTACGCGTTTGGCTTAGCGATCAAAGTACCGCAGACAGCACACTCATTCTCATTTGTAAGCATTGCCTTTGCGAGTTCTAAGCATTGCCTGCAAGCCGAGAAGTGGCAGCATGGAATTACCACCTCTGCGAAGCAATTGAGCTCACAGAGAACACATATCCCTTTAACTGGTTTCGGGATTGGTGTCTTCTCATTGGCTGTCTGCCGCCGAAGCCAAGGAAGCAGAGGAAACGCCTTGTTTGATAGTGTGGTTACACGAATAAAAGCATGTGGGTCATCGGTATCTTCGCTGCTGCGCTCACGTTTTTGATTACGAGGGCCGAGTGTCTGGGATTCTTCCGCGGCCTCTTCGTTTTGTAAAAGACATTCCACCTGCTGTAGACGATTTTCTTCCGTCATTTGCTCGTTATGAGTCACCCCATCCATGTAATGTCTCCGCAATACATTCACAACAATCCTGTCGTATGTGCGTAATAGAGCATCTGACGGCAAGATGTCATTAGCGGCATTTTTAGATGCCGACTGGGCATCCTGACGCTCTGCGCCAGCTGTTACAAGGCGACGAACCTCAAATTTGTACTTTGTGAGGTTTATCTGGTGCTGCTTTACAACAGCCTGCAACAGCGTTTCCAAAGGCACTGCCTCGCCGCTAAATCCAAAGCTGTGATAACGACCAGAAGCCGCTGGATGAGAGCCAAGCAGTCGATACTGCACTACGCCTTCCACTTCCATCCTTCTTTTAATTGGGCCGACTCTTCACTTTTAATGTGCGTCCTCCCATCACGTGTCGCCTCGTGGCAAGGACCAAGAAATTAAAAAATAAATAAATAAATAAAAATAAACAAGGGAGAAAACGTAAAGAGAAATTCCTATAGCATGTATACACAGTTTCTACACAGAGACAAACTCCACTGAAAGACCCTGTTGTGTAAAATAAATTACGGATACGAAAAAAAAAAAAAAAATGGAATGTTGTAACATTTTCAATACACCAGTAACAGAAGAATAATAAAAAAAGAAAAAATAATATTTTTACATCTAAAACTGGCATTGACGCTCGTCCTTTTGCTCTCATCAATCATCATAGACGGTTGCTATAACGGCATTCTTTTTGCTGCCGGCGAAGACGGGGTTTGCCTTCTTTGGTCCCCCCGCAATATAGACGGTGTGCCCATCAACGGTGAAATACCGGTCCGATTCACGGGTTTCCTCAAGCTTCTTTCGAAGTGTACTTATGGCTTCTTCACTGTCCCCGGCATATCCTAAAGTAGCTAGTGGTGATACTCCGTCAAACTGATTCTTTGGCTTTGTCACACGCGGCCGATTCGACGCGATGCTTAAGGACCTGCTGAAGTATCTCTGCTGGTGGACCTGCTTTCTCTTTTCTTGAGCCTCCAAGTTGGTCCAGTCAACGGAGCAGAGAAAGTTGGTGCGGTCAATCTCTTTGTATGCATCCTCGTCTGGTGGTGTGTAGTCGGCCTTCATAACTGTCACAGGGCAAAACAGAGACTGTGCCCCCGTAAACACCTCGCGAAAGTTCTCCTTCTCCCGTGGGGTAGCGACATGCAAAATCCACACGCGGGCCAGTCTCTTACCCAAATCGGAGAGCACAGCTCCATAGTGTTTGATCATCATCCTTACCTCACAAAATGACACTTGGCAGGTGTACTCTGCAGTGTACACCGGATCTTCCTTGTCAGGGTCTAGTGTGTACATCTCCTGGCATATGCGACGAAATGTATTGCGTTGTCTGCCTGTGGCTGTCTTGTTGTACCAATATTCCACCTGCTCGCGACGTTCTGGTGCAAAAATCGGATGGTACTCCTCATGCATAAGGTGCCATTTGACAGACGGCTTCTGTGGTAGAGGCGACAACTTTCTGAAACGAGTGTTCATCCTGTTCTTTTTTTTTGTTCTGTGTGTGTGTGTGTGTATGTGCGGGCCTTCCGGAAAAAATTTGGCTTCGCCGCCTCCGTCCTCCTCCTCCTCTCCTTGAAGCAAACAGAAGAAATCGTCAGCAACAAAAAGGATAAAAAGAGGAAAAAAAAATAGTAAACCATCAGGCCAAAAGGAAAAAGCGTTCATACCACATCTGTGAAACAAAGCCAAAAATAAAAAACACTAGAAATAAACAAATAAAATGCCACCCAATTCACATCAACAATGCTAAAACATACAAAACTAAATAAATGATAAAGGGGGCACAAAAGCATGCGCACCAACCTCCTCATAAGCACAAATTGAGGAGGCATGCGTATCCACGCAGATGCATCTACACGGATGGACCCGCATAATTTTTTGTAGATATAGCGATAAAAAGTTAAAATTGTACTTGTTGTTGTTCCTTCCAAAGTGTTTGGAGCGACACAATCTAAAGAAGACTTTTCTCCACCTGCTGTTGCGCCTCTTTTGTCAGCTTCTCCATTTCAGAAGAGACACCCGCACTTGTTAGAGGAACCTGCACAAGAGAAGAGCTGTTCACACTCACTAAGCCCTTAAAAGCCTTTGTCCATACGTCTAATACCGTTGAGTTACATGTAAGGAGGTCCACACTCCTTGCGGTGCCATGGTGACGGTCAATAAACCAAAGGGAAAATCCGCCTTCAGTCGGAAGATTCAGGCGATGATTGTCGACCCGTGGTCCTCGAATCGTGTGCAAGGACAAAAAGTTTGGCCGAAATGACGCCGAGCGAGTGTTGACCGTGATACCCACAAGCTGCTCTAGAGGGACGCAGCCTGCAAGTTGAACTCCAGCGCGATGCATGGTCCACGCCAAATACGGAATCTTCTCTGAGAATCGTGTTGTCATATCACGGGGAAGCATGCGAATACTGAAGAAACGTTCCTTTGGCGACGACTTGGCCTGGTAGCGGACGAAGTATGCCCCCCGGCAGCAAAGGTCAATGTAGTGAAGGAACACCTCCGACATGTGGTACTCCACGAGATCAGCGTACTGTGGCAAAACAAACCCGCGGCTACGGAAAAGACTTAAAATAATGGCATGACGTGGATGCCGCGCCCATGCAAAGATGTGCGATTGGGATGGACACAAGACCTCCGGTGGCACAACAGGTTCTACGTCCAGATCAAAGAGGGCCGAATCCCTAAACGACAATTCTGAATCTTCCGATGTGGACGAGAAAAAAGAGTCTTCGAACGATGAGGAATGCGGTGTGCTGGATGTGATTCTTCCCATGTCGCCGCGCAGTGCTCGCCCTGCTTTAGCGGGTGCAGAAGCACCTCGAAGGTTACCATGCAGGAAATGGTGGGCCACCCTCTGCCAACCTCGAGAAACCGGGCCACGCGTATCGTCGTGCCTGGCAAAAGTCGCCAAGCCACTATTGACTTCATTCCGTTTGTTCGCCCTCCCAATATCATTGTTGCTTCTGGCACTGGCGTACCCCTTAATTATGTTTCCGTGGCACGGTTCATCCAATCGCGAGGAGTCAACACTCTTACCAGACACCTTCACCTTCGAAGTTCCTGCAAAGAAAAGCGCACTCGTGTTGTGTGGCGTCGGGGAGCTCTGATCATAGGCACTTATTGTTTCGTTGTTGTTGGTGTACCTGCTGTTGTTGTTGTTGTTATTGTTGCTGCTGTCGGTGGCGGCGGCGGCAGCGCTGGTGAACGCATTCCAGCCTCGTGATCCTCCCGAAGTGGCAGTTGAGTTGGTGGTGAATGGATCATGCCTCTCGTTGCCCAAAGCGTCCAAGTCAGGACGCTCAGGCAGCAAGTCCCCGCTCCTGTTGATACTTAACTTCGGCACAAAGGCAGAAGGAGGCACATGGGTGCCGCCACGTCTCATGTGTGTTGTGTGCCAGTGCTTTCCCGTCAGAAGGTTCAAGACCCCCTCCCAATAAAACGACGCAGCCTGAAAGCCTCGGAATAAGCAAAAAAAAAAAAAAAAAGAGAAAAAAAAAAGTTTTTTTTTTTTTTTTTTAAATCGAAACAAGAGAAGAGTCTCAGAAAGATACAAATATGTGCATGCATGCATGTATCAAAAAAAAAAAAAAGTACCGTCTTTGTAGATGCGCCAGCATTACGTATGATAAACAAACCCGCTGCTTCTACAGCTGTGCCAATTGTCATCCCATCTCTCATTGGGGCGGTCCTTGTCATTTTAAACCACTCAACTTAAGAGTCTTCCCTTCCTTCGTGATAGCGCACGTACAGATCCTTGAGGTCCTGCCGCAACCTCTCGACAGTATCCCCCATCTTCTCAATCTGCTGCTGCATTCGCTCCATCATCCACGCCGTCATCTCCTCCACTGTCACAGCATCATCACTGCACCATGCGTTACACGCGGCGAACCACTCTGCCCACCATTGCGGCATGGTAGGAGGGTAGTAGCGATCAGGCAGCATCGCTGGCAGGTATTCAGTCTCGACATGACGGACAATCCAGGCCCGCTTGGCATTGCGCCGATCAACGGCATCCGGCAATTTTCGCTCCGCGCAAGCCAATTTTTTCCCACGACCATGTGTCCCCTCTCTTTGCTCAGAGCCATGCAGCCGGCGGTAGCTTTTTGACGCAGCCCCGTACGCAATGGCGATCCTGTCGGCAAAGTGGCGTCGCCACGACGAATAAGAGCGTCGACGGGAATTTAAGGCACTTCCATCACTTGTCAGTGAGCTTACTGATAAACTATCACGACTATCCCCTCTTACATTTCGCTGAATTAAACTTCCGTTTTTTTCGCTGCGGCAATCGTTAGCAGCACAGCTTTCCGTAGATGATTCGCCAGCAAGAAAAGATGTATTGGTACTATTAATAGTATTATTAGTGGTAGCAGTAGTGGTAGTATGGGTAATTGGATCACATTTTGCATTGTCCACTCGTTTCAGAGAGGAAGATCGTGATGACACACTCAATGATCCCCCATTGCTTTCGTAATCGTCAAGAAGATAACCAATGGTGTGGACAACGCCCATTAAATCATCTTTTTGTCCCATCGGCTTCCCCAAGAGACCACGTAGACTATGCCACCATCCCCTGTAGGGTCGCTCGTACAGGGAATGCATTGGCGGAGAGTCACCGGTGTTGACACTACCACGACCGTAATCAATAATCTTGAAAATGAAAACAGGTACATCTTCAACAGAGTTTGTTGACCCGCTCTTGTCGTGACTAACGCAATCCTTATTTGCAGCATTGTTTAGGATTTCCCTGGAGTTCCAGCAAAAGTTCTCGGGTTTAATGCTGCGGTGAGTCACGCCCAGCTGGTGAATCGCGCTAAGCGCCCGCAAGAGCTCAATGCCCACGACGCATAACTCCTCCTCATATAAAACAAATCTCTCTGTGAAGGCAAACAGGTCAGGACCCAAGAGCTCCAACCCGATTGCGACATGACCCCCTACTTCCTGAGTAAAGAAAAGTTTTGGACAAGGAGGTGGGAAAGAACGTGTAGACAAAAGCAAAGATGCAGTGCATCGGCCACAATTAGGTGCCTCGTTAACTTCATCATTGGCCTCTGCATTCGGTTCCCCACGAAAGCGGTTCAAATACCTCAAGCAATGTATCTCACGCTGCATGTGACTAGAAGACGAAGATACAAACTTCAGCGCCATAAATGTGTCTTCTGCCGTCGTTGTATTTCCAGCATCGGTCCCATCGCAATCAGCCTCTCGACATTGTTGGGGACTGTAAGCTCGTGATTGCTGCTTTTTCCGGGGAGCCGCCTCACGATCCTCAGCAGGTGCGAATCCACCCTCATTGGCCCTCCGCGCCAAAAACACTTGACTGTTGTTGCCGCTCTCCATGGGACTCACAATGTGGAGAGGAAGTGAAATTCTCTCTGGAGAAACAGGTGAAATGGAGCGCGATGACAAAGATGACGATAAAGATGATGACAATACTAATGATGATGATGACGATGATTTCATGGTTGATGCTATCAAAGAGGTTCTGTTGTGACAATTGCCGCCAACCTTGAAGGAGTGCGGAATTTTCCCCTCGCCGACATCAACGCCGCTTTCCTCCATTAACACCGTCGCCATCCGCGGCAGAACATCAGCACAAAGACCCACATCCTCCTGCCTGGTTCGCTTCGCCGGCATGCCCTTCTCAACTAACAGCCCCGAACGCCTGCACGAGTGGTATTGCATTCTCCCTACGATTGTAAACCCAGCGCTGTGTCCGTGCCCAGTGAGAGCCAAAAGAAAAAAAAAGGCAAAGAAATAGGAAAAGACACGAACAACAAACAGAAGAAAAAAGGATTTGTTGTGAATACAAGTGCTTTAAAAAAAAGGAAAGAAGAAATACAAAAGGGTGGCGGCGCGGAAGGAAATTCATAACAAACGGGGCGCATTACTTCCACAAGTGTTCTCCGTAAGAAGTAAATGTACGGGGCTACCGCACAACTACCCAAAATGATACATGGTAAAAGGAAAAAAAGAACCCGTTGATTGCCCCCATATCCCCCAGTTTGCACTCGTGCAGTAAATGAAGTACACAACTTGGTGTTTCGTTATCCCCCCTCCCCCCTTATCTCGCTCCTACACGCCTGTGGGTGGGTGTTTTTTCACGTCTGTGTTTAGGTGAGTAGTATTTACATCAGGGGGACGGGAGACGCATATAATGAAGTAACTAGCATTGATGTTGTAAAATATAATTTTGATGCTAATGTTTTTTCTTTTTTTCCGTTGTTGTTTGCTTCCTTACTCTTCTATTTTCCTTCCTTTTCGCCCGATGCTGCGGTTCTTCTTTCCCTTCCCTTTTTTGTCGCGGCTGCAGCCCTCGTGTTGACGTACATCTCACTCTGTCGTTCTCTTTTCGTCCCCTCCGCTCGCCCCACCCACCGCAGAGACCAACTCTGTTTGGTTTCGGCTACACATATCCGCGGGGTCTACGTGGGTTTCTCGTCGGTTTCCTTCGGAGGAATAGTCCCGTTCGCCTCTTCCAGGGCCGCGGCCGCAGGGGCCTTCCGCTCCAACTCCTCCTGCCTGAGGCACACCATGTCCACCACAGCCGGCAGCACAAAACTGTCAAGCATGTCGCAAACCAAATTTTCTGTTGCATCGGCATCTAGAAATTCCCTTGCAGGCGTCGGAGGCCTCTCCAGGCGACTGCACTCCGCAGCAATTGCCTCTTCCATTGCACACTCCTCCGCAGAGGTGGTGTACAGCTGGTGCGAGTAACATTCAACAACGTCTTCGATGGCGCGGATGTAGGCGGCGTATTGCACGGCCTCCTTGTCATGAAGGATACGCTGTTGTGCACGGAGCTCAGCTTCCTTCGCCTCACGCTCCGCCCGAACAGCCTCTGCCTCACGGCGGAGTTCCTCCAATCTGCTAAGGTCTCGTTGACGCTCTAGTTCATGGAAGAGGTAATCTAGGGTTTCCACAATAACATCACCCTGCGCTGCATCCCCCAAACTCTCAGCAATGGCCTCAAAACGCTTCGCCCTCTCATCCATTTCCTTCTCCTCTGGACTGCGTTCGGCATACTTTGCATTGGACGCGGCCTGGAGTTCTTCGATGAGTCCACGGCATCGTTCCTTGCCATCAAAGAAGTCATTCTGAACTGCACGACCCCGAAGGAGGCGCTGAAGAAGAATACAGGCTTCCTCCAACTCCTCTCCTTCATCGTCCTCAAGCTCCAACTCGGGTGTGTCAGGACGTTGGAGACGCGGAGTGGCGCGATATAGCTCCATAATGCGCATCTTCTCTTCCGGGGAGTCCTGCTTATGAATCTTCGCATTGACATATTCAAGAGCATCCACAACACGTGTTGCCTCACGCCGCTGGTACAGAGTTGGTAGGGAATTAATGGCGTAATTTTCCGGGGCCAAAAAGGCATCCGCTCGAATCCGTTGAATGCGTGGCACCTTGGTCTCCTCCAGCTCCTTTACACCTTCTTCAATTGTAAGCATGGTCGGTCTTACATCGTAGTGCCGGAAGTGATCGGAAGGCTCCTTCATTACGGGTGACATTGACCTTCCGTGTGTAACCTGCGGCGTAGTGGCAAACATGCCGTTCTTGGAGTGAAACTCAATAAGATCCTTCTTTGGCTTGTGCGAATCAATGGGATCCACCGCGTACATTCCACAGGCTACGGAGGGTGCAGTTTTAGAAGCCTCATCTTCCAACAGCCTCTGACCCTTCAAAATGCGCTTCACCTCCGTCCGCTCAATGGTGCGCCTCAATTCGGCAAGCTTTTGTGCCTTCACATTCTCTAAGCGAAGAAGATTTGCTTCCTCCCTTGCCCGCTCTCGCTCCATCAGAGCATCACGAATACTGTCAAGACGGCGTTGGCGAATTTTGGCCATGTGGTCTTCACATTCCTTTCGCTCCTGTTTTTCCAGTTCATACAGGGTACGGTAACGCTCTTCCGCGGACTTCGCATCTGTCTCTGGCGGTAGTGACGCCTCCACAGCGCGTCGGCGCCGCAGTCGCTGAATGAGCTCCACTTCTTCCATACCGGCAGGCAGGCCGTCATTCCACTTCAGTTGACGGATGCCCAGCACCTCCGGATTGGGGTCCCCACCCTCTGGAATGTAATACTCGGGCGTATATGGGACTGTCTGTGCCTCGTTCTCGCGATACACGGTTTGCATCCCTACGTCACGTGATACTCCGGCTCCGTCCATGGGTGTGGTGAAAGTCCTTGAAGTCCCCGCTCCAGCGTGGTGGACCCGCTTCTTTATGGCGGGCAGGTGGTGCGGCCGCGTCTTCTGCCCCGACGCCGAAGCGGTGCGTTGTGGAAATAAGGCAGCTGCGAGTTGGCTCCCTGTCGGTGTTGGCGTGTTGGGTTCACTCTTAGCAAAACGGACATTGTCAATATCTGCGTACAACGTGGGAATACTGCGCGCCTCAACGGGCCGGCGAAAAAACCGCACGCGGTCACGACCGGCCACCTCCGTCGTAAAGCCGTGCGCCCCCAGCACAGATGTGGGCTGCCGCTGCTTTTGCGCGTAGTACATGGCGAGGCGAATGGCCTTTGGAAAAAAATTGACTGACAGATGCCAACAAAAAAAGCGTCGACAACAACAACAAAAGGCGAGTTAGGGGATGGTGGCTGCGCGTGGCGGAACACCAAAGAAGTAAAATTAAAATGAAAACAACAATCGCTTCCTTCCCTTTTGCTGCCAGCACGGTTGGCAAACTCCACTAAGAGGCGCAATTTTAAAACTATGAGAGGAAAGAAAAAGAGGCACTCAAATATAATGAGGCATACATACAACAAAAAAAACACATGTCTACCCGCTCCCGAAGACACACACACAAAAAAAAAGGAAAAAAAAAAAGGAAATTACAACGTAGTACTCACTCCTCAGCACTCCTCATGATTCCGCTGCATTCCATCGAAAGATAGATGCCTTCACACGTCTATTCACCCCCGTCAGGTACGGTCGGAATGTGTAAAAGGTGTAAATCATAAACGGGAAACGAAATAGTTCCAGCATTTCATTGATCAAGAATGCAAAGCCAAAGTCCACGTATGTGCCCCAAGCCTCCACACGCATGTAAAACCACTCCTTGTCCACGTAACCCCCCAATAAAAAAAACATGAACTCATACGCCGTTTCCTTTTTAAGAATCCCCGTTGCAAAGCCCACGTAAAGTGCAACAAGACAACCCAGATAGGCAAAAATGTAAAGCAGCGTGAATCCCAGGCCTTGTGCCTTAAAGAAATTAATCCCCTTTCGCCAGCGCCGCACATTGTAATCCCGCATCCTGTCCATTTCGGAGTCAAACACGCGATCTGTCTCCTCTGCAATACGCACAAACCGTTCCTTGCGTTCCTTTGAATTTTGCAAAAGCTTCTCCTTTATCGGATTAACAGCAGTCGCCTTCGCATCTGCCTCGCTCATGTAATCCTTTGTGCTCTTCGTAATCCACGGGGCTGAAAGAGCACGCTTCTTCTTGTTGATCCCACGCAGTGTAGCGGAAGTCTGTTCGTACTGCACGCATCGCACCGCTAAAAAAATTGTACCGGAGTGGGAGCAACAACTACTGGCAATTGATACAACACGATGAAAAACAGAAAACCGAAGCGCCACGTTGGAACGGCCAAAAGGACTCCTCTGCGTCCATAGGCGTTGGATGCGAATCATTCACGACCAGCCACACTCTCTTTCTCCTCTGTTCCAGTGCCCGCGTATGTGAATATGACAATTTCGTTATGTCCACAATCTCCCTTTCACTCTCTCCCCTCCCCACAATACTATATATATATATATAATATCGACAGTAAGAAACAGTTGCCCGGTACCACCCCGCCAAAGCCGTGCAACCCCTTTGACGCTGCCGTCACCCCTCTACGCCTACAACGTATTCTGGTTCTCCGTGTCCTTCTTTTTGGCCGCAGTAGAGAGCAGGAAGAGTACGGGGTTCAAGCCTCCACCCAAAGCCGGTTACCCACACTCAAAAGACAACGATCACCAAAAATAATAATAATAATAATAATAATTAAAAACTAAAAAAAGGCAAAAAAAGAAAAGCGGAGACACGCGCAATAATACACACAAAAAAAAAAAATTCAAAAAAAAATTTTTCTCTTATCTCTTCCCTTGAACGAGAAAAGAATAAATGCTGGCCATCACTGATTTGTGGGAGCGCACCCGTTGTCTCAAAACCGCTGCGGTGACGGCATCACTTCTCCGACGATCTCCAACTCTGCCCCCTCAGCCGCCGCGTCGTCAAATGAAGGCGTTGCCACCGTGGCCTTGACCACCCGCTGTTTGTCTTTAAAGAATAGAGCCGCTGCGGACTCGGCAGTCTGAGTCGCGCGAATCAGCTGCTCCACCTGGTCCTCTTCCTCCTCCTCAGCGGGGATTGCGGATGCGTCATCATCCTCGACGTCATCCACATGATCCTCCCGTTCGTCGTTGCCGCCATTATCGTCAAAAAGCACATCCGGCCCGCCTGCGGCAACCACGCCATCATAATCATCATCAGCCTCCTCCGCGAGAATGTCATCCATTCGGCTCACGGCTCTTCCCTCGCCTCCGCCTGCACCGTTGCCGTGAGAAGCACGGACACTATCACTACTTTTGGTGTCACTATTTCCACCGATCTCGTCAGACGCATTGCGCTCACCCCCAGGGTCTGGCTCGGCAAGAGCGGCATTCATGACGGCATCCAAGCTCAAGTCACCCGTCCCTGCTGCTGCGGTGTTGTTTTCGTCGTCCAGCCACTCGAAGAATTCTTCCTCCACGGCACCCCGGCCGTCTCTGAGACTCGCCGTAGCGGGATGCGGCGCACTTTCGTCGCCCTTCTCGTCATAATCATCTCCTTCCATGCGACCAAACATTTCTTCCACAGTGGCAAGCGGCACCTGCTGTGCTGCTACCGCGACATCACACCACAGCGTCGCTGTTCCCGGTGATGAGTTTTTTGTCGATGTTGTTGTTCTTGTAACGGTGAGGCGATGGGTGTGACGCAGGGCGACGGTGAGCGATGCGGAGAAGAAGAGAACACGGCGCCACATCGTCGCTCCCGCCAAAGGGAGTGCACCCTCTAAGATAACTATCCGTCTATTTCTATATACTTTTTTCTTTTAATCTATCGGTCCCTTCCGTTAGCTCCAAATAGACACACAGGAACGTTTAGGTTTGCATCCACATCCGTTTCACAAAATAAACAGATTAAAGAAACAAACATATAACTTTTCAGATTTAAAAAAAAAAAAAATAGAGACAGCCTCCATCGCGTCATGGCAGAAACATTGCTTTTCCCCGTGTAATTCACGCGCAAGAAGCAACTCAACTGTATTTATCGTTGAGAGTTTTTCGCACAAACAAACACAGAAAAACACATGCTCTCTCTCCCTCTAGTATCCATGTTCCCTTCCCCTGTGAACAATTAAAAAGCCTCAACAAAAAAAATATGCACAAATGCAATGAACGATAAGGCGCGCACAGGCAAAAGAGAATTGTGCGCATGCGCAAAAAAAAAAAAATGTATATATCTACATTGAAGTGGCAGAAGTGTGGGACGTCCGCATTCTGTCAAAAAACATGATGGCTCGCATGAATTCATTTGTCGCCATGCCATCAAGTTCCAACAGATTTTCATATCCTCGGCGCCAGTCCGCATGCAGCGCCTCGCGTCCCTCACACTCCTCCGTCTCCAAAGTGCTGAAGGAATGAGCCACACAATTTTTTTGAATTGCTTCAGGCTCTGGTTGAATCCCGTGCGCGACAAGGATTCGTGGTCTTCCATTGTCCTCACTCGTCGAATTCGCGTAGTCCAACGTGTTCTTCGAATTGGTCATGCAACCACGTTGGGTCAAATGAGATGGCAGAAGTAAAAAAACACCGGAGTCGGCGTCGCTATCGCTATCGCTATCGCTATCGCCATCGCCATTTAATGAACGCCAGGAGTAGGCGTTTCCTTCCGCATCGCTGCTGCACGGCCTGCTTTCTCTCCTCTTCGGTGGCATGCGCCTTGTGCCAGTAAGCAGACGTGTGTATTGAAATTTATGAAGAAGTTGAAGGTCCATCCAGTGCCCCACCGCCTCGTGCTCAATGCCCTCCCGTTCGCTCTGCTCTTCAAGAAGAATCTCCTGCCGCTCTCCCATGGACACAATCCCCCACAGTACGGAAGTGTACTTCGGCTGTGCCTCCCTTTCTAGCTTTGCCCGCTCCTGCTGCTCCTGCTCAAAAAGGGCGGCAATCGCCGCCTCCCACGCAGTACGTAGACCGTCACGAAAGGCGTTGCAAACAGCTTCACGCTCGCGCTGCTCCATTCCTACACGAAGGCGAGAGTGCGACGATGATGACAACTCACGAGGAGACAGAACATTGGAGTCCGTGGTGGCTCCCGTGTCTAAAAGACTGCCGCAAATGTGAATTCTCCTCAACTCCTCCTCACGGATGATGTTCTCCATCTGCAGCAAGACGGCGTCAGAAACGTGTCGCGAGAGCCAACAATTACACCGCTGCTCTTCCAGATGCGCAATGCCGTATTCCTCCAATTGCATGATTTCTGCTCGCGCTTCCTGTTCCTCAAGACAAAGACCCGCCCTTGCCTCTTCCAGCCACGCATGCTCGCTGTCGAGAAAAGTCTCCACGTCACTCTGCTCAGGCCGCTCTATCATGCCTTCGGACCCAACTTCTTCAACGAACAGTTCATCGTATCGTTCGCCCTTCGTCCCGTTCCGGCAATTCAAAGATGAAACCACCCGCAAATCGTCCTCTTCATCTCGTTCTTCCCCTGCGCCGTTTGCCAATCCCAAACCCACTCTTCCAAGTCCATCAAAGAAGAAGCGGTCGTTGCTGGCCGAAAGAAATGTGTCCGATGTAGTCGTGCTGGGAGCTTGGCCACATACACACACATCCAAAGGATCGAAATGAGCATCCGCAGATCCCCACAAATCCCCTATTGGCAGTGATTCCCCTTTATGATGCCGCACCTTGTTTGCTGTCCCGTCATTCTTGCTTGCATCCTCCTTCAACTGAGGCCTCTCTGGGCCATCCCTTCTCTTCTCGCCAATCTGTCCATTTATTCCAACAAAGACTCGTCCTTTGCCCTCGGCAACCTGTGTCCCTCCATTTGCAGCCAGCATAAGTCGCCCTCTACAACCTTCCTCTACAATATCGATGAGGCTACGCGCCGCCATCTCCTCGTCAAAGATCAGAAGCTGCTGCTCCACAGCCACGCCATGGCAGCCGCCCCCTCGCTTTTTATCCCCCCACTGCCGCGCTGAAGGTTGTCCGGCGAAACCCTTGAGAATCCCCTTCTGCTGCACAAAATACTTTGAGGTTTGGCTGGCCCGTAAAGCGCTGAGAAAATTTAACGACTTCAATTGTGCAACAGGAAGTCTCAATTCTTTAAAAGATGCCGTCGTCCTCTCTTGTCGTTCCTGTTGCTTCAGACAATCGAGCAATGAAATCGCCTCTTCCTCAATCCGTTGCCTATTCTTCGCCTCTCGGTCTCTCAACAAGAGCAAAAACTCTACCAGTGCCCCAATGTCATCGCGACGCCTAGAAATTTTCCAGTCAACAAGGTCATCCCCAAGCGGGCGCCCATGCAAAAGCGATGCCAAGCGTATCGTTGGGCTCTTCGGTTGGCATACATGATGCGCATCACGGTTGCCATAGTTCGCCATCGTACAGTTTGCGTAGTGAAAATGTCTCGATGAGGGTGATGCAAAACGGGGTTGCTCACACGGCTTCGGTGCCAAAGGACGGGATGAAGAAAGAGAGGAACTCGGGGTTAATTTCGCAAAAAAGAGCTTCTCAGGGGCAGGCGACATCTTTGTCTGGTGTGGCGTCAAAGTTTGTGTGTAACGGGGCGGTGAATGCACAAGTCCAGGTGTCTGCGAGCCTACTCCCCAAGATAAAGTGCGGTACGTGCCCCTTTTGCACGAGACCGTCCCCGCGCATTTCGGAATGCCATTCCGACTGCATGGCGAAGCGGTCCGGTACGCACTGAGTGCAGAGACCTGGGGCCTTTGATATGACTTCCATGGCGGTTGTTGTCGTTCTTCAGATGCCGCCATCCAAGTCATCGCAACAGCCAAAAAAAAAAGAAAAATGTGTGGGAAAGACTGCGTCCGTTACCGTCCCTCTCCTAAACGGGCCCCTCTCCCCTCGTTTTTTTTAGGCTTGCCTCCCACAGGAGCTGCTTGGATGCGAAAAAAAATAAAAAATAAAAATTGAAATAAAAAAAAAAAAGATATATACTTATACTTATATATATATAATAGGAAAAATAGCCACAAAAAATGCACAACTCACACCCCACACAAAAACAAACAAACCAAAAACACCCAGCTATTCATCCATGCACATACCAATACCTGTGTATAAATGTCTACATGTAAACATTTAGCCCGAAAAGTTCTATTCTGCCTTATCCGACGTGGCACGTGATCAATAATAATAATAATAATAATAATAATAAACAGCACTGCGTCAATGGCAACTTCTCCACGGCCATCAAAATATGACAGCAGTGGCAAAACGAAGCGCAAGAGCTACAACAATCAATGACCTCTTGAAATAAACAAAAATAAGAGAGAACAGGAAACGTAAAGTAAAGCCCACAAACAGAGGGAGAAGCCGCCAAAAAAAAAAAAAGGGGGGGGTGGAGGTTGGGGCTCAAACACACACACACAGGAATATGTACAAGTAACAAACAAAAAGAAAAAAAAAAAAAAGAGAGGAGGGGAGGGAAAAGAAATTATAAATACATGTATGCGTAAAATGCAAAATAAGCACTTGATTCTGCATTCAAAAAAAGTCACGTCCATACTTTTTTGTCCCTGTCGCTTTCCCCTCCTCCCCCATTCCTCCAAAATTCTTCTTTAGTAATAATAATAAAAGCAGCACAAAAATAAAAACAAACGGAATAACCACAAAAAATAAGTACAGCGGAGGACAAGAATGGAAAGACACCGCAATGGACATCACAAAATTTGATAAAGGCCTTTGGGAGAAGCCGTCATGGCGGCAGAAAACATGGTCTCAGAGAGTGTGAAAACAATGCCCCTTCTCTCCCTTCGCCCCCCCAAACAAAAAAATCCTTCGCCTCCACCGTCGGTTTTTTTTTTTCTTCTCCTTTCTCATTTCAACTTCCGCCCTCTCCCCTTTTTTTATTCACAAAGGATCTATGATGCACTTCCCTGCCTCCTCTCTCCCTCTCACAACACCGAGAAACAAGAAAACAAAAACAAAAAAAGGAGAAGGCACACGCCAGCATGCACACATCTATACATTCCCCAGGGAATGTGCGTGTGTACGCAATGAAGTGTGGAGCAAAAAGAAGGAAAAAAAGAGAAAAAGATGCAGGGAGGGTAGGGGAGTTAGCTGTACAGTGGAGAGATCCAACAAACAAAAACAAAACAAAACAATGTGGAATAAATATATATAAAAAAGGAACAAAACAGAAATGTAGGAAAAAAAAGAAAGAAAGAGAAAGAGATTTTAAACACCGTGCAGTCATTTGGAGGTCTGCACGCGTGTCATTTGTATCCATCCTCTTCTTAATTCTCTATGTGTAAATCGGTAGGCGATGTGCGCAGAGCGCATTGGCATTGACAACGCACAGCCACATTATAAAATATACACAGAAGAATATTACACTAGAAACAGTAACAACTCGTTCAACTAAACCAGAAAAAAAAAAATCAATTACTTCCCGGCTCATATTGCGCCCGCAAGCCTCCTTTTTCACTCTATGACAGCTGCTATTCTTTCCATCCCCCCCGCCTGCGCTGTGAGCAGGCCCGAAGTGAACACGTGGAGGAGGCACCACGTGCAAAAGGTGGGCAGCTCAAGCCTGAGCAGACAAAAAAAAAAACACGGCCAGCATGGCGGCCAGAACACTTGCGCAGACAAGCATCAAAAGGGGGGACAAGGGAAAGACGGAAGCACACACTGGGATAAAAACCAAAAGGTCCACACACACAGAAAAAAAAAAAGTGTACTTGACAAGTGCGGGCCGCACTAAAATCGCCTCAAAACGAGACGGTGAAACGAGATAAATCCCTCATTGTCCAACCCGCCCGCCCTCTCAACTCACCACTCACGCAGCGGTGCGAAACCCGCAGTTGCGGCGGTGGTGACATTCCCTGAAGGGGCACATCATTTGGTGACCCCCCACAAACATGCCCTGCGCGCCAACGAAACACAACAACCCCGGCCAATCCCACTCTTCTCTCATCCCCTTTCGATCTCGTCCACCTCATGTTTTATTTCATTTTCCTTTTTTTTTACGCAAAGAAGGCTAGAATTGCGCGGAGCACAAAACTCCTCTCAACTCTTCATTTGCCGCGACCAGTGCATTTCACTCTTCGCCGTCTTCGCACATTTTTTTTTTTTCTCTCTCCCTCGCAGTCATCACCCGCCGCGCAAAACGAGAGTATATATATACATATAGCATGCACGTGCCAGTACATCCGTAGAAACACATGAGGGGGACTGCTGAGAGCAGAAAAAAAAAAAAAAAAAAAAGAAAGCAAAGCTTCAATCAAAACTGCGCATATGTGTAAAAAAACACAACATAATGAAAAAAGAGAAAAAAGAAAAAAGAGATAGAAGGGAAAAAAAATAACATAAACAATTACTATAAACTCGCCCACAGCACATTCCCAAGAAAATAATTTCGTGGATGTATATTTGTTCCAAGAAACACATCCTGCACGCTCCGCCACATTGTCTCATTCCCCTGTACACCACAGAAACGGGCGAAAATAGTGGGAAAGACAGTCATCGTCGATCCATTTCACAGCTGCTTTTCTTTTTTGTCTGCACTTTTCTGTCTCCTTCATTCACCGCAGTTTGCATCACTCAAATTAGAGAGGTGCCCTATGCGGTCCAGGGATAACACAGAACACAATTTTTTTTTTTTTTTAAAGATGTTTTCAGCGAAGTTCACACCGAACACCACGTACCGGTGACTTCAATTTAAAGGCTCGCCATATACGTAACTTCATTTCGCTCCCGGCGGTGGCGAGAAGCGAGTTGTCGGGAGAAAGTGCCATGTAAAGCGAGGCAATGTGTGGACCGACAAACCCACTCAACCGCTCCAACCTGGCGCCGCCATCCTTCAGCTGAAACAATTGCAGAAGCCCCGCTCCTCGCGTGGACTCACGGAAGAGAGTCATGTGTGGCAACGGCGGTCGTGCCCTCGTCGCTTCAATACGATAAATAAAACGACGTGCCAGTGCTGGAGAAAGCCCAAGTGTCATGCCGCCTGCACCGTTGCCATTCATGCGGTTATGGCCTCCTCGTCCCGAGACACCTATGGGAAGGTGTTGGCCGACGGATGGAGCTTGGGGAAGACCCTCTTCTTCACTGGAGGAGCCGGACGAGGCCCAGTCTTCGGGGCCACCAAAGCCGCCAACAGTGATATTATCAGCGACGCGATGCACGTTCCCATCTACGACGGGCGGCACCCCAATTTTCTCA
>NW_001849403.1:56547-70671 GCF_000209065.1 Trypanosoma cruzi
GAGAGAAAAAAAATCTCTTCAGATGCCTCACTGCTCACTATACCCAAAATCGGAGCTGACATGCGGTACGTCGTCTTGTGGCAGCGACTACCAACAAAGTACACCGAGAGAACAGACCCATCACTGCCACCACCGTAAAGAAGAACTGTGTGCAAAAAGTCAAACCTACTGCCACTGCCAGAACCATGATGTGCGTCCACCGCACGACCATTTGAAGAGCTGAATGGAAAAGACCACCAACAGAAGGCACGAACAGGTCGCGGAGCTCCAGAAAAAACAACTCGACGTCTTGTCCGATTTTCTGGACCCATACAATTCGTTTGGTAAACAAAGAGACTATCATTTGTTCCGACGGCGATGTGCTCCCCATCGGGTGTTGCTTCTATTTTGTATATGGGTGCCCCAACATCCACACTGTAATCTGCTAAACGTGATGCGTAAGAAGACAAATCTATCTGTGCATATGCACCAGAAGAATGCCAAATCACTGATCCATCACGAAGGTTGCGAACAGTCAAAATGCCATCCATGCAACCAGAAAACAAAAAATGTCCCACAAGATACAGAGTGCTAACATGAGAAGTGGTGCCCATAAATGAGCTCTGTGTTGTTTTTTCCAACAGGATACCAGTTGGCGTGAATTGGGACGCATCACATCCAATGGAATCGCCGCCCCCCACATAATATTTCAATACCGTAATAAATCCATTATTCATACCAACCGCCAAAAATACGTCGCCCATCTCGGTAGGTCGCATTGAAGAAGCAACGGCACTCACAAGAGTAGCCGCGGTTGGGGTTTCAAAAAGAAAATACGTTTTTCCGGACTCTTGCCAAAGATACACACTTCGTTGCAACGCAACGACGACACCCATATGACCCCAGCTTAGTGGAGTAAAATTTGGACGTCCCTGGTCATCACACACAGATAGCCCTTCCGCACTAAGAACTCGATCGCATGTCTCACCTTGTCGACGAGGTGTTGCATGTTGTGAATATAACACACTTCTTCGTGACACTGGACTTGCGCCCTGCGAAACTGTGATATTTCCTCCATGTCCTCCCTGAGTCGGTGTGCACAATAAATCATTTTCATGCCTTACAGGTGTACGAAGTTGTGGTGAAGCGCATGAATGCAATGTTGCATTGCGACCTGGATGGGGGCTTGTCGCAAGAGTGCTGACAACATCACCACTCCTAGACCCACGCAGTGGGGAAGGAAATCCATTCGTACTGAGGGCAGGCGTTGTCCGGTGCGTGTCGCAACGCTGGGAGTAACTATACGGGCTGCCGCTGATAAAGCCCCCGTTCATGCCGGAGGATCGAGTCTCTTGATTCCCCATGCCCCAATTCTTCGACACCGCCAGCGGAGTATGACACCCGTTATTCAATTGAACATGCGCGGTAAATGTGGGCTTCGGTGAAGAAAAGGTCGATGCCGTTCTCTGAGACGATGGGAAACTTATTTGAGCTCCTTCAATGCGGTTTTTTATGGGGGTCGATGGCGGCGTACAAAATCCATCGTTTGGCTCCTGCGCCACCTCCGTCATGAGGTCTGCATTGAACGATGGCAATTGCAGCTGCCCATCCATCGTCGTAATGCCATCCCCTCGGTTCGCACAACCTGCTGAAAACGGGTAGTAGTCGCCCCCATTTAGGTCCAGGCGCGGGAAATTAGATGCAAGATCGCCGGCATGAAACAGCATGAGACCGCTGCCACCTAGTCCCATTCGTGACTCAAGCGTTTTGCGGTAACGCGCCTCCGCTACACTGCCAGCTGCGTGCGCACACATGTCATGTGGGTTGTGAAGAAACTCTTTGTAGTCCACAATGCCAATGAATCGGTCTTCCACCGTCTTTGGATTTGCGAAGCTTGTGTCGGCTGACAGCCCATTTGCCCAACCGTCTGTGGAGGCCGAGTAGGTAGAAGGCAACAGGCTGCTCGTAGATTTTTTTTGGACCGACAGATTCATTTAGTGCAGTACAGGTCAAAACCACAATGAAAGCAGCTGCGGCGCAGAAATAAGCGGGTGGCGCACGGCAGAGTAAAAAAAAAAGAAAAAAAAAATCAATGGCGTCAATCTAATGGTCCTCACAAGAAAATAATGGATGGTTTGTTGTGGGATATCGTTAAAGAACAGCACGATCAACCCAACCAGCCGCTTTTGCTTGTAAAGTATATATATATATATATTTGGGAATATCCTTCCGGTAGGTTATTACTGCTGTTGTTTCAGGGGATGTGTGATGAAATCCCGTTTCTCCTTTGGCTTTTTTTTTATACCTTCACTCTTTATTTGCACGCCCCCTCCTAAAACTTGCTCTATGGGGATGTATACAGAGAGATGTATTTTCACAGTGCTGCAGCACGGAGGGGAATTCCCTCGGCGTACCACGGAAACAAACAAACAAAAAAAAGAAGGGCTTATCGTCCATTCAAATAACAACAAGATAGAAAAAAGAGAAAAGCATAAATGCAGAAACACACGTGCACACAAATACACGGAATCAGAAAAAAAAAAAAAAAATAAGAAAGAAAGAGAGAGAGAGAGTGCACGAGTACAGATCCACAAGCAGAAATTCAAAAAAAAATGAGAGCATTCTCGGTAACGACAAATTACTGAGCCACCGCGCTGGCCCGGGGCGGCTGCGTGGCGGGGTTGTGTGTTTCACGCCCTCCGCTGCAGTTCCCTCTCCGGGGGCGGGGCTCTCCTTCACTTCTTCACTCAGCAGGACGGACGTGCTCTACGATGGCGTCTGACTCGTTGACATTCAAATTTGTTTAAGAAAACACTAAGAATGATAATAATAATAAAAGAAACAGGAAAATAAAATGAAGACACACACAAAAAAAATATTTATTTGCATTTGAAGGACCTTCCCGCATCAGATATATTTCCACTTTTCTTTTCGATTGTATTGACTCGTAAGTAAGCACATGAAAATTCTAAACTTTTGCCATACACAAACACAAGCAGAAAGAGAAAGGGGGATACCGAGAAGCCGTATGCCGTAGTTTGCTGCCCCATTCCCCTCACTCCACGACACTGCTCAACGTGCAAAGTATCCCGGTTGCCACTTCCCCGTGAAGGGTGGGATGGCGAAAAGTGGACTCGTCACCGGCAGCGTCAGCAGCGCAGTCACGTACCACGCAACCAAAAGAAGGCCCCCGGCAAGGCTCAGCCGTAGCGAGTTGGTGGTGTACCATGCAATTGTGGCGGTTGCGTTGGCGTGGTGACGGAACAAAAGCCACGTGGCAAACCAGAGCCAAGGAAGACCAATAAATCCGGCGCGAAAGTACCACTTGCAAACGCGCTCCGCCTGCTCTACGGTGAGTGGCCTCTTTGCAAGCATTCACGGCAGACGCAGTGGCCCAAACCTGTTCCACTCACAAATCCCACAACCGATGCGGTCAAACCTACTCGAGAAAAAAAAAAAAAAAGGTTCCGGTAAGTCGCAAGATTCAAATAAGAGAATGAAAATTTCCCGCACTGTGGTTAGATCATAAAGATGTGTTTCACGTGCACACCAAAATAGCAAGAGAGGGAAGCAAGCATATACATATAAACAGAGACACACATCCATACTTTTTCCTTCTTTTTCGTCACTACACCTTTTTCTTGTTTTTTTGCTTTTATTTATTACGTCGACAAAGATGTCTATCAGTACCAATGATGTAAATAATTACGTTACGCAAAAATAAAGCATGAGGAGGATCAATTGAAAGGTATAGGGGAAAAAAGAAACAAAACGCTTTTGTATTTGTGTGTGTGTGTCTGTTTTGGTGCCCCCGGGCACGTCATCGTGCTGATTCTTTACATTTAGAAAGGAAAGCAAAAAGGCTAAAGAAAAAAAATCCTAAAGGACTTCAGATGTGGCTTTCACACAAAGCCTGAGTTGCTCCCCGCAAGACGGCAAAAAATAGAATGTGGCCGCAATAAACCCCTCCCGGGAGAGAGTCATGCTGCTTCTACTCGAAGACTGGCGGCAGTGTCGAACGTTTATAAGGAAGCCGCATGCGGAAGAAATGATCGTTCGGCGTTCTCCCCTGTGTTTTGCCATTTGTGGGTGTCTGTTTTGATGACGCAACCGTCTTTTGTTGGCGTTCGCGCTGGGCGCCTTTAAGACGTGCCAGTGCCGTGTCTGCTCCATATGATAAAGATGTCACTTTATTCGCCCCTCCCGCACCCCGCCGCGCCGACAGGGACTCGATTCGCATTAGATCCCTCTCTTCCCTGTTTGGCCCAACAATCATTGGGCGAAATGGCCGGATTGTGGGCGGTGCAGGCGGAGAGCACGACGGCAGCTTGCCTCGCTCTTCTTGCAGAGTAAGAGACGGAGCCGGCGTTACCCGTTCCAACGCGTAAGTTACTACGGGCGATGTCTCTATCCCCGACGCATCCCTAGGCGATGTGACGAAAGCACCTGAGCTGTGAGTCACAAACGGTCTCATTCTTTCGGGTTCAGGCAACGGCGGGGACAACAATATTGTCGAGAGATTTACATTACGTTTCTGTCCGAGTTGTTGCTGATGCCCCTGCCGCGCCGTCAGTGGTGGCGCCCTTTGAGATGCAGTTCTTTCGGCATCTAATCCATCTTCCACAAGAAAAAAAGACCCCTCATCTGAACCCCAGAAGACGTACATCGGTCCATGGTTGTCGCCTAACGGAATTCCCAACTGCACTCCAGGATAGTAGTCAACCACAGTACCATGAAATGGAAGCACACGCCGCGTACCTCTCCCGCCTGCTTCTGCCGCGGCAGCACTTCTTTGTCCTCTTAATTGCTCTACGTTATCAGGAAGACCGGTACGCACGCTATAAGTCACGTTAGCAATGGGAATGACCTCATCGTTGAACATGATATAACCTGCTGGATTAGAGGACAGTGCTGCACATAAATCTCCCGCGTGCCGCGTGCTCACAGGAAGAGGCACATACACAACCCCGCTCTCCTCGTCTTCCCGCAAATTCCCTCCGGATTCACATAGATATGGGGAGCTTGCGAGATTTTTCGTAAAGAATGCCCGTTGAGCCTCTAAGTCCTCACCAGAGAGACCCAAGTCACGCAACAGCTTATTAATCATCCGTGTCAGCCGTTCCACTGTTTTCTCGTGTAACGATGCCCGAAGGAGTATTTTCTGCAGATATTCCCCCTTCTTCCCTTTTTTTGCGCCATCCGCAAGTTGACGCAACTGAGTACGATGCCGAGCACGGTGGGAAATACGCTTCATGCGAAGCTGAACGAGAGTTTTAAGTTTTTCCTCCCGAGAAAGTAACAGAAGCGCCCTGTTCCCTTCTTCTTCTTCCTGCTCACTTTTGCCCCTGATCAAGTCTTTGAAAAGAGCAGAGCTAAACGCGTCGTATCCCACGACAGTTGGCAAAAGATCCATCGCCCCTTTTTGTCCTTTTCGAAAAGAGGACTCTTCCCGCAGCTTCGCTGCTGCCGCCTGAAGCTCAAAAAAGGCCGCCTTCGCGCGTAACGTCACCGGGTTGTTTTCCCAAAACAAAATTTGCCGTTTACGCTGCTCCTGTTGTTCCAGCGTTATAAATTCCTTCATCTCCTCATTCTCCCTTTTTTCTGAGCTCAACACCGGCTTTGCCCCCACGGAGGCCGCAGCAGAGAAGTAGTCCATCACCGCACGTCGCCGGTATGGATCGTCCTCCTTCTTCATTGTAACATTCATCGTACTACTCGCCGCCCCTTCCTCACACGACAAGACGGCTGCCAGACGGCTTACCTCTTCCGCATATGTCCCAAAAAATCCCAATAGAAGAGCCACGCTCGACTCTATGGAGTCCATCTCTTTTTTCAATCTCACCATGTCCTTAAAGTGCTGCTCCCGTAATCCTCGCACACCCAGATAAATTTCATTGAACTCCTCCAGTAGCGTTTTCCTCCCCTCCATTGCCGCTGATTTTTTTCGGCCTAAAATGAACGCTTGGAGCATTCCACTTTTCTTTCCACTCGGGCTCAAAGTTGCGTTGGCAGCATTTTCCTGATATTGAGCAAATTTCTGTTTCATAAGCTGAAGCCTCTTTGCCTTTCGCCGTCGCTGTTCCTCCAACAAGACTTTAGGCTGGGGTGATTTGCTTATCTCAGCCTCGACAGATAATGCACTTCCTCTTCGAGGGCGATTCAGCTGCCGGATGTACCGTTCATAGTCAAAAACGGCGCCCACACTGTCATCACCCATAAGCGGGATGGTCTGCGTTGACGCCGTCCTAAGTTGAACAACTCCTTTCACTGAAGCTGCATTCACGGTCACAAAATTTGTTTCTACCTTCCTAGGGGCTGGCTTCGGTCTTGTCACTCCTGATATTAACGGTGATGAATGTGGCATTTCCGCCGGTTGGGATAACGAAGAGACTCCCGCCACTGCCAGGACCGCCGGTATCGGTGTGACGTGCTTTGCGGGAACTTCACTCGTGGGCATTGTGGTCAACGATGAGACTTTGACAACCGCGTTGCTTTGCTTTGCGACAGCCCCCGTTGTCGACGGCGACGACGGCGCATTATTCTTTCCCAATTCACTTGTCGTGGAGAGCTGGGGCTCGGAGTCCATTATGGCTTCAGCGCTGCCAGAAGATGTGGAGTTATTTTGAACGGCTTCCGAAAGTGACAGGTTCGACGATGCTTGTATCGTCGGCAACGCATACTCCGACTTCGGCGTCTTGGTTTCCGGAATAACGGCCAGCAAAGCCCGTGACGTGGAATCCTTAAAATTTTCACCAAAATGCCCACCTTGCGCCTGGGAATTATGTGACCTTCGTCGCCTCCACATGGCGTCCTGCAGCTGGTATCGCAGCAAGAGGACCTCACGAAAGTAACAACGCAGCATAAAATTATGCGCCTTACGGAAACGATCAAGTCTCTCCCCCAATTCACGGCACTGCTGCTCACTCTTGCTTAGTTCAAGCTCAAGGTCTCTCGTGCGCTGTTGAAACGCCGCCGACCGCCTCTCTTCTGCGGCAAGTTCAACGCCGGGAAGAGCTTTTTGGATCGTATTCTCGACAAGCTCCTGTACCACAGCCGCACAGACGTCCTCTGCAGGCTCGCTTCGGCCTGGTACAAGGGTTCCAATGTGATCATAGACGCGGTAAGTGAGGCGCTGCAGACGTCGTTGCACATCTGCACGGACCTGCGGGTGGACGTTGTGAAACGCGAGAAGGCTATTCACTTCCCGCAAATTGCTCTCTATACACAAGGAAAATTTCCCCATTTTCACGCGACAACACCGTGGTGTCGTGTTGGATGCCGCGGTCGTTCTCCTTAAATATATATATTTGTTAACCCCTTTTTTTTCTTTTTCTTGTTCCCCCGTCCTCTATAAGCAATTAAGAAAGTGAAAAAAAAAAAAGACAAAAAAAGTAGAAGAAAAAAAAAAAAAAAGAGAAGAGGTGATAAAAAATTAGCAACACGGGAAATAAGCAGCCGAACCGGCAGAAACAAAAAGAAAAGGAACGTCTTTTAAAAGACACACGAATAAGACAACCATCAACAGCATCAAAATCGTCCCAACAGCGATCAAAAGAACCGTCATCATGATGGCAGAGCCTAATTGTTGCGGGCAAAGCAAAAACCCCGCATCGCTGACAACTTGCTTCTCTGGGAAAAGCACAAAAAAAAAAATTCTTTAAAAAACAAAAAATTTTGTAGGCCTTTCAGCTGCCACTCTCTATTTGTGTAGGAGAGGAAAAAAAACTTGTTTTTGTTCTCTGCTTCGCTCCAGTTGCATTCCGTCATCTTCCTGGAGCGGCATGAATGACATTTCATTTTTTTTTTCTTTCCTTTACAGTACGCTTCTTTTCACTTTCTCCCGCCACTGCTGGATCCCCCTCTCAAACACACCGCTCACCATGCCTCTTGGGCAGTAAACACTCGTCACGCCAATCGAGGAGACACTCTCAATATTGTTCGTCTGGTTGTCAAAGAAAACAAACTGAGAAAAGTCCTCCTTGACGTCTATTTCCTTCTCCCTAAGCTTGCGCAGAATCGTCCGATGGTGACTTGCCTTATTAGCGGAGTAAATCTCTACAAGATCCCCAAAGAGTGAGAGCATCGGCACGCGTCTCCCCGAGCTGTCGGTGAATTGAAAGAGCTGCAGGAGCTCCATCGCCCAGCGGGGCTCATCGCATGTGGAAGAAATTGCCAGCGATGTGGAGCTCCATTTTGGATCGGTTGAAAGTTTCTGCAGCAGCTCCCGCGTCTCCCCGAGAAGACGCACATTTGTGCCGGCCCTGTCAAAGGCACCGTTTGGGTCGCTGGGGTCCGCCCTGAACGGCGCCCCACCACCACCCCACAATTCATACATCTCTGGAGCCCATAGTGTACCGTCTAAATCAAAGACAATAACAAGCGGCACGCTTTCTTCAGTCATCCGTTCTTCAATTTCCCCTCCACTGAACGGCGAAGGAGGCAGGAATAGAGAGACATAAACGATGGGACAGTAGGAAGAAAGGGCAAAAGCGCGTACCATGTTGGAGCGCTCCTGCCACCCGCAGTGTCCACAGAAAGATGCAAGCATGTACACACACAACATATATCACAATCAGAAGGAACCTCAAGAGGGGAAAAAAGAAAAAAAAAGGAAATGAACTTCTCCACTCCGTCCCTCAATCCCACACTTCTAGCTGTTAAAAAAAAAAAACGCCGCCATAAGTTCGTCTTTAGCGTCCTCATACGCATCAATAATTGCACTCACAGAAGCAGCTTTTTCGGGGTTGTGAATGCTGTAGAAATGCTCCAAGCGCCACCGCCACAGACAGCGGTTCGCCGCATCCCCCAACGCACCGTTCATGATTGCTGCTCCCACGGCACAGCATCACGGATCCGTTTGCCTCTCCCCAAATCAGCGCCAAAAGAAAATAATTTTTTTTTGTTCCCTCGTGAATGTGTCGCCGACAGCCTCATCGTGCGGTGCCAGGGGTCCATTACCGAATGGACGCGTTTCTTCAAAAAGCCAAAAGTCAGCCATTCCGCAGTGCCGTGCTCTGCACCTCAGCCCGCACAATCCGCGTCGTGCCGGGGCACAAATGTAACGCCATGAGTTCTGGGGGGCGGGGGGTGCACGTGTTGCCTTCACGAGTGAAAGTCGTCAATTTTCTTTTTTTTTTTTGCACACAAAAATACAAAATACGAGAAAAAAATGAAAGAATAATTCCAAAACCAAAAAAACACAAGAAAAACACATTGGGAGGCGAGTAGAAGCAGGAAAAGGTGCGCAAAGGATATAATAATGAAAGGGGAGAAAAGAAAGGGCGTGTCTTGAAATGGAGAAACAACAAAAAAAAAAAGAATCATTACTAATGATGCGCTACCGTCCGATGCAACTGTTGTTTGTATGCGTTTATGCGTGTCTGGGGACCCCGTTCCAATGTAAAAATTACGACAAAGCCCACGTAACACAGCAAAACACGTCCAGAATCAACCCATTAAATCCAACAGTGGCGCAGCCAAAAAAAATAAAAAACTAAAGCACATGTGACAAAACAAAAACAAAAACAAAAAACAACAACAAGAAGGGGAAAAAGGCAAAAGGGACAATTTTCCCTCCGTGTGAGGGAAATAGACAAACGCACGCACGCACACAGAAAGGGAGGAAGAGAAGAATGGAGGGAAGGCGTTGGATGCATGAATAAATTAGAAAAGTGTTTGTGAACCGTTCCGTCCCTCCGTCTCCTGTTGCGGCACCCGGTCCCACCCCTCCCACCCGTCAGTTACTCATCTACCGCCCGCCCCCATGGAAGGGAGATTGGGCATAATTTTGGTTCGTTTTTGTTGTTGTTGTTGTTGTTGTCGTTTTTTCGCACTTATTTCTCGCGTGTGTGTGTTTGTGGCCAATTCATCCGCTTCCACCGCCCCACCAGTCACGCAGCTAAATGTGCAGTCACAACTGCCACCAAAGAAAAGAAATAAAATAATAATAACAAATCCAAAACAAGACAAAATACGCTCTGATACGTGTAATCAAAACCCTCGTTTACTTTTTCATTGCGACCTCCCGCCCTCAGCAAAACCACAACTTCCCGAGCATGTGTTCTCCACATGAAATGGTGTTTGTAACCCGTTTAATTGAAGATAAATAGGCACATGCAGTTCTCTTCTCTATCACATCCCTTTATGGCTTATATAAATAAATAAATAAATATATATATATATTACGATCAGGTGGGTAGTGTGTTTGCAAAGCCATTGCAAACAAAAACAATGGTTGTAATCTCCTCTTAGCATGAATCACAGTTGCCTATTTTCACGTACGGTTCGCATCCTTCCAGTAAACTTTGCTTTAAATTTTATCTCTGCTTGTTGTCAAGTGACGAGGGTTTTCCTTCCCATTTCCACTTTTCTCACTACACAAAGGTCCAAAAACGTACGTATCCATCCTGTGATGCGGTTACAACGCAACGGGAAATGCTGCTTACCCACACACCACGCGAAAGGCCCTTCCAGGCCTGTGGAAACCCTCCCAATACCTCCGTTAGTTTGCGTACGTCCCACAGGTACAAATTCTCGCCAACACTCGCTGCCAAATGTACATCATCTACATGAAGACCCGTCACATAATCTTTTAGTTGCAGCGTGTGTGTAAAGTTTGCAGATGGCAACCCATCAATGATGGGCTTTCCCGTGGGGCGATAAGGGACGCGGTAGTCCCAGGAAAGAATGGTGCTGTCAAAGGACCCGGTAAAGAATTGGTTGTTGTCTCGAACTGTCAGTGCTGGCAGTTTACGTGAGTGTCCTTTAAAGGAAGTCAGAATGGAGTTTGAGGCGACGTCCACAACCGTTATAGACCCGTCGCTGCCTCCCACTAATACAACAGATCCCGTAGGAATGCAGTCCATCACCTGCGCATTGGACGAGATAGTCAGATGCTGCACCGGCCTGTCGTTACTGCAAAGAACAATACTGCGGCTCAGTCCACCAATAAGAAGTGGTGGAACCGTTTGCCCATGCACGTACGATACGCAATACACGTCGTTCCCCAAAGATGTAGATGACGTTGGCGATAGTGCCGCCCCGTCGATGCCTCCCATCTCAAAGGACCATTCAACTGCATTGCCATCCTCACAGCCCGTGGCAAATTGGTACCTCTCCTTAAAGCTGATGTCCCAGATGGCGGCTTCGTGGGTGTGTGCTTGCATTAGAGAATTTCCAAGTTCATCCACAAAGTACACATTGCCCATGGACGAACCCACTGCAAAGCGTCCTTCCACAGCGTCAGACACCACGCAAAGAAACTTATCGCCCGGGACACCAGTAAAGGCGGAACGAAGGACAACGGCACCATGGATATTGAGTGGGCGCTCTCGAGGCGCGGACACCACCTCACGCGGAGCAATGTCCACCACATCTACGGAAGCGTTAATGCGTACACGAGGTTTGTCCCCAGTGGTTCCCACTACTGTGTCAGAGGTTGTTGGGACACCCCATCCAGAAGTCCGTCGTGAGTACCATGACTCCGCGGTTACAAGTCGATTGCATGACATCGATGTTGCCATCGACAATTCTGACACTGACGCCGATAAGCAACTTTGAATTCTCGTAATCTCCGCCTCCTTAAGAAGAAAGCGCGGAAAGTGTGGATGCGGTTCCAGGCAGATGATAACCCTAGCGTTGGAACTGAACCCTTGAAAGTTACGACTCTCTGACTCCTTCAGGAGCTCCTCAAGAATGCGGCAGGAGGCAATGGACTTGTGCGCATTTACAAGAACAAACCAGGCTCCGTCATACATGGCCGCTTTGAATTGCTCGACAAACACCTCTGCCTTCGGCCTTAGGCGTAACTTCACTCCGAGGTCAATTGTGACGATGTGCATATTCAGCGTTTTGGCCACAAGCTCAATCTCGGCAATTGGATTTACGTCATAGCAGACACAAACAATACACCGACCGACAGCCACCATTTCCACGGCCCGCATGAGGCGCCGCCGCATTGAATTTTCCGATGGCCGTCTCAAGTTTACATGAAATGAATCTTCAGTGCGTGCAGGTGTATCTATTTTTTCAAATTCCAACAGCTCAGGAACGCTATTTACTTTGTTTAAATAACCTGCACCCATGCTGTGGCATGGAGCACTCCCCGTGGTCTCCGCCGTGAGGTCGCTGGAGGCAACCGAAGTTTTATCCTCCTCCCCATCTTTCATTGCCGCAGACTGACTGGCACAAGACCCAGTGTCCAACAAGAATGCCGTCTGGGACGACAGTTTTGACAAAGATGATTGTACCGGGGTCTCTTGGGAAACCGGTAGAGACAAATCCTCGTCAGCTATTTTGTTCAAAACAGTCTCCAGTAACGGCTGTTGGGCAACTCCGCTAACACAACCGTCACACCTCACGCTTTCTTCGATTTTCACCCGCTCCGAGGGCTCATTGGTCTTTTCATATACCACAGACACTTGCCGGGATGCATCCCCAGAGAGCAGGATCTCGCGCAGTTCACCCCTGTCCGTGACGGCCTGCCCATCCACCTCCACGATGCGGGCATCAAAAGGCAATTTTTGCGCGATGCCTGCTTCGGCCCCGTTCGGGTAAGCCTTAATTTGACA
The DNA here is from genome assembly GCF_000209065.1 of Trypanosoma cruzi. Classification (NCBI taxonomy): domain Eukaryota; phylum Euglenozoa; class Kinetoplastea; order Trypanosomatida; family Trypanosomatidae; genus Trypanosoma; species Trypanosoma cruzi. Next base: position 69,096 of record NW_001849403.1, read on the forward strand.
GTCCGGTTCAACAGAAATGCTGCGCAAAAATTCATCCGCCGTTGCCTCTAGTAAATTTCCACGCCCATGAGACATATGGCAGCTTCACGGTGTTTTGGTGGCGGTGTATCCCCACGCCGACGCCCCGCTCGTGGCAGTCCTCTTTCACCGCCCTTGCCCTTGAGTGCGTCCGGGTGTTCCCCCACCGTTACTTCCTACTCCCGCTGTTGACTCACGTGTTAGATCCCACCGCCAAATAAAATTATTTACCGCTGCTGCCTTTTTTTAAAAAAAAAAAAAAAAAACGCGCTTTGTGGCTGGTTGTGCACGTCAAGGCGACCAAGCAGCAAAGCAAAAAAGAAAAATTGAAAAAAAAAAAAAAACCGGAGAAAATAACAAAAAACAGAGAGAAAACACACGCAGTAACAGACACACTCACAAATAGAGAGAGAGAGACAAGAAGAAAAAAAAAAAAAAAACAGAAAGGATGTGTATTCTCATGCATGCACGTACGCGCATAGATGAATGTATCTAGCTGTTGCATCTAAATTGTCTCGGGAAGAGAGAAACAAAGAAAGAAAGAGCATAAATAAATACATACGTGTGTAAATAAAAGCTGCTCTTTGATGGAGGAGTAAAATGTTTAATTCTTTAAGGCAGAAAATTTTCTTGCCTTTATTTTTCCCCCTCTTTTTTTTTTTTTTTTTTTGTATGTGTGTGTGCGTGTGTTTTTGTGTTTTTGCTCCCGACAAAACAATGCGAAGTCGCAAAGTGCGCTAAGTGAGCCGCCTCGTACGTACACTAGAGAAACGCCACAACAACAACAACAACAAAAGGCAACATCCACAAAAACAGACAAAAAGAAAAAGGCGGAACAACAAAAAAGGAGAGAGAACAAAGTAGCCGATGACGTCTGCCACCTGCGTTTCCCCTCCGCCCACAACCACACAAAAACCAAAAAAAAAAAGCTCCAGTCTACAGGAGACGCTCTCAACATCACCGCTGTGGTTACATCATTGGACGGATATAGGGACAAACGCACAGCAAAAAGAAAAAAAATGGGAGAAAACAGGAACCAAATGAGAGAAGCGAATATTTCCCCCGCACCATCAGCCACGGTTAGAACGGCTACGTGACTTCATCTCCACAAAAGGGCTTGTGGGAGAAATAGACATGCGCCACAACGCACGCTCAGCATTCGGCCGAAGAGGGGCCTTTTCAATACGCCTCCGGGCTGCAATACCAACGACTGCCTCGTGTCCCTTCCCCTCATCACGCTGCATGTACATCTCTGCCAAAGTCATGTTTTCATCATGTGGTGCATGAGATCCTACGCGGCGGCATCGGCGTGAACTCGAACGAGCGTTAACGGACGCAGGAAAGTTTGCATAATTCTCAGCAGCATCCACAGGAGGAGAAGCGGTGGGTCTATCAGCAGCTTCCGCCCGTCGTTGTCGACCGCGTGTGTGATTCATCAGTTTGCTCCGGACATCCCTCAAGAGGCCTAATGCTCTACGGACTCCATCTGTAAGCTGTTCATTTTTCGGTGACGCACTTTTTTCTGAGACCAAAAACGTCTCCACCCCAGAGCTCTCCT
>NW_001849403.1:70771-97885 GCF_000209065.1 Trypanosoma cruzi
AATCTCAAATGTAAGAATAATGTGTGAACGGCTGCTGTGGTCGTTGAGGTTCGTCACGCCATACTTACGATTGCGCTCCGCAAGGTTCTGCAGTCTCACAAAGTCATCTATTGTCTCAATGGGCACGGACTTCTTGTCAAAGTAAACACCGCCATCGGGGGCGTCATGGAGTCCAAGTTCGCCTCGCTGTGGCTCAAGGAGGTCCTTCACGGACTCATTGTAAATCTCCGTGAAGTAAATCACGATCTGTGTGCCGGGAAATTTCGTGCGGAGGTCCAACAACAACTTCGCTGTGCGGGGAACGATGCCTGGATCCGCCTCACAACCGTTCATGCTGTAAGTCTTACCGCTGCCGGTCTGCCCATATGCCATCACGGTGACATTTTTCCCGTCAAACCCGGCATGCACGAGAGCCTCCATGCCCTGAAATATGGATTGGTTCGAGGTGCCGATGTGATGCACCTTGTTGTACACATACCGTGTGTTGGGGTTGTGCGTGCTGTATAGCACCGTCTCCGCAGAGGACCAAACACCGTTGGGCACGTGGGGCCGGAGACGCACGTGAACTTCTATGCTCATTTTCTCCCCTTCCTTACTTTGTGGTTGTCGCCCCTCTCCCTTCCGTCGCTCCCCCTTTTCGTCTTCCTGTTGCTGGTGCCTCTGTGCGTGGGTTCAGTTGTGCTCTTACCTTCTCCGGCAACACCGCCCCCACCTGCCTCAAACAAGCACTAAAAAAAATAATAATAACAAAGAGAGAAAGACATGTGCCCCCCCCCACTCACCCAACACACACAGACACACAAACACACACCGCCAACAGAAACAAAGACGAAATAGACGTGAAGATGCAAAGCGTGTGGTCCCCATCTGCCGTCATCGATAACAATAAGCAAAAACGCCACCATATGCCTTTCTCACATAGAGCCACACACAAAAAAAACACAAAGAACGAGCAGCCAAATACACAGAGAGAGAGGGAAAAAAGGTACAAATTAGAGCTGAACGTAAGATTTAGAGAGACGGAAAATGGCCTACGATATTAGAGCAACAGGACGAGGTGCAACACATTCGTCCAAGGGAGTGAAGACACAAAAAAAAAAAAAGTGAGAGACGGAGGGAACCAAAGCACGTCGTCTAGCCCCCATTCCCGCCAAGCGTCTGTCTGTGTGATCCATGAATTTCGTTTTTGGTAACCTTTCGTGTTCTTCGTCGCTTTGACTCCTTCATTCTTTGTTGCGGCGGAGGTGGCACTGCCTGTCAATGCAGCGTAAACCCCGTTCTTTTCCCTCCTTCCCCTTCCCTTATTTCTCTACGGCTTCCTTTTACTTCACACACCGTTATTTTCATCCACCCCTCTCCACGCAATTAAATCCTCGTCATCTTCCTACGATGAGGTTGATGGTGTATACACGCACACACATGCACGTATGCATTTGTGCCTCCCTTACCCTCTTTCTCTGCCTCTCCTACACGTACGCATCTGACCTGTGTTGGTAATTCCTCCACAATACAGAGAACAAAAAAAAGAAGAAAAAAGGGCAATGCGGCACCTGCACATGCAAGAGGACAGTTCTTCCTTAAACCTGCATTATTTCTTTTCGTCTTCCTTTTCCTCGCCCTCCTTCCCAGTCCTTTGCTGCTGCCCCCGCTAATGGACAAAGATGATTCCGAAAAATAAAAAGAAATAATAATAATAATAATAAAAGGAAAAGAGCGCCAAGATTAAGGCATCGCACAAACAGCAACAGAAATTGCAAAAAGAAATCAGGCATTCATAAATACTGACAGACACATACACACACAGACGCATATTATATATAGTAAGCAAAAGATCCATACGTATGTGTATGCATGCATTGCTAGCATATATGTGCGTATAAACCAAAAAAAAAAAAAAAAAGAAAGAAAAAAGAAAAAAAAAGATGTCATTTATTTTCTCTGTCTCTCTCCCCCCCACTCTCTTATATTTCACTGTGCCCTCAAAGGAAAATCTAAAAGATAAAGGAAAAAAAAAAAAAAAAAGATAAAAGCTCTCACTTCGTTTTATTACAATGCACAACAACTCTATCACTTATTTCATGCTATTTATTATTACATTTAGTAAAATTATCTCCTTCAGGTCCAGTATCTGTGTCAATATGTATATGTGTGCATTTGTGAGTGTGTTTGTGTGTGCCACTCGCACGTTCTGCTGACCACGGCGTAACCCCCACCAGTCACTTGTGTATGTGCAAAAATTTAAAAGCGCATCGCCATTTGTCCCCATCCCAACTTCCGTCGCCTCACTCGCACGTGGATATATGCATGCATGTCTCCTCTTCTCCCTGTTCCTCTTATATACACAAGCATATATATATATATATAAAGAAAGAGAGAGAGATATAAAGATATAAAGGAAAAAAAAAAAAAGTCAGCTGGTCTACCAAATTTGTTCACTCGCAAAAAAACAAATATTATCTTTGCGGATTTGCTACATTCTTTTTTGTTGTCGTTTTTAACACAGTTACTTTCCTCCTTCAACCACAGCAGTCTTCGCATCGTTTTTACTCCTGTTGTTGTTTTTTTCTTCTCTTTCGTTTTGTTTTGTTTTTATTTTCATTTTTTTTTTTGTTTCTGTTTTTCAATTAACGCAGCGGTGGAGGCGGTGGGGGAGGCATAGGCTGATACATCGACAAGGCCGTCGATTGCAACGGCACACTTCCCGCCGAAATATTGGGCCCCGTAATGACCGGCACAACCTGCAGCTGAATACTCGCCCCCGGGGGAAGTTGATACGTCTGATTGCCAATGATGACGCTCTGCATGTACGGTGGCGGCGGTGGTCTCGGGGACGAGCCCGTGCGCCGCCATGACGTCACTGCGGACTGCGTGGGGTCCCATGCACCCGGAAACGGCGGTGGCAGCGGCGGCGGCGGTGCCATCGGGCCGGGGACCATCGTGTTGGGCACACCGCGACCGCCATCTTTGCGCCGGATTGCAAGCGGTCGCGCAGGGCCGGACGCCTTGTCTCGGGCCGCCAACAACGCGACGACCGCGCGCTGGGATGCCATAAAGTACGCTCCCCTTGCATCGCACACCACGCGTTTGTTCCACGACATCGCCTTCGCCACGTCCTGCTCCTCCACCCGCACGAGAACACAGCCCGCGCTCGCTCCGGACTGGGAATCGACGTAAGGCAAGACGTTGGTGGGATGAACGGGAACACACATCAATGAGAAGAGCCACGCCACAAACTCTCGCTCGGTCTCTGCAGAAAACCCTCCGACAAAAAGAGCAGCGGCCCGCTGCAGCTCGGCAGACGTGTGAAGCATCAACTTGTTGACCTCCGCAGCTCCTGGATATAAGTGGTAAATAGGCTCGTTCGCAGGCGCGAGAAGTCGTGTTTTGCCTGGTTGTTCGCCACCCACCGTTACGGTGTTTGTAACCGCAGGAGCGGAAAAATTGCTCCGCATGGACGAAGCGTTACTACACGGCTGTAGGGCCGATTTTACTGATGACGGGCCCAACGGCACGACATCATACGGCGGTGGGGGGCAAGATGGCAACTTTTCGCTACGCGGTGTAGCGTTTGTGCTGCTACGTGCTCCATGCTGGCCCGAAGTGCCGTACGCCCGCTCAATGATGACTGGATGCGTCGGCCCTCGTGCACGCCCGTCTGTGAAATCGACAACGGCCTTCGAAAGAATAAGTTCTGACATGCGCTCTGCAGAGGCGGCCACGTGGACCCCCTTCTCCCCACAAAAAATGCGCTGGTTCATCGCCAGCAATCGCTCCACCTCCTGTTCAGTAGGCACGAACACCGAGGCGCAGCCGGTGGGCGAGCCGCTCCTTCCTCCCTTTGACCTACGATGCACAAGAATGGAACTAAGTGACAGTCGCACCCCACATGCAACCTCGAAAATCCAGCTAATCATATGCCTACCCACCTGCACCACCTCAAACCGCAGGCCTCCAATAAAAATCTTTGTACCGTGATGAGTCGAGGTGCTGCCGCTCTCCGCGCTCTCTTCCTCCGTTAGGCCTTGCTTTGGGGGATGCGCCTTAAAGTACTCCGGCGATGGGTACTCGTAGAACTCCGTGTCAAGTTTCGCCATTTTGTCGATGCCCTGCATCAGTGCCCCAAAATATTCCTCCTCTTCGGAAGTCAGGCACAATACGTGATCGTCACCCGTCCCCTCAGCGAAGGCGCAAGTCCTTTCGCCTCCCTCGTGCGAGTTGCCGTCCTTCATTGGCCTCATGCAACTCAGTAGGTCACAGCCATCCTGGGCCTCAAATTCCTGCGTGGGGACCGACCCCAAAATCACTTTCATTCGGTTCTCAAATGCGCGTGTGGCGTAAGACTCGGAGCTCGCCAAGCTGCCCCCGCTGGAGGAGTACTCATCCGAGTCCGCGGAGGAATGTGCGCCTCCTCCGCAGTCCCGAAACAGCATCCCTGCGCAAAAAAAAAAAAAAAAAAGAAAGTAAATATATATATATTTGTATTTTTATTGCTGCGCCTGCCACTTCTCGCCAGCTAAACACAAAAGTGATAAATAATTTATAGGCGCTTCGGTAACACAACTTTTGCCCGTTCCTACCCTCTTTTATAGACCTGGACGCCTTCTGTAAAAAGGTCTGTCTCGCAATATATATATATATATATATATATATATATATATATATATATATATATGCGTAGTCTCCTGATGTACTCCTCCATAAAAGAAAAAAAGAAAAAAAAAAGGGATGACGTATACACGCAGCGGCAGACACAGGGGGATGCATTTTCTTTTAACGTGTGTAGACTTACTTCCGTGTTTTCATCGCTACCCCCTCCTTCTTCTCCTGTTTGTTTACGTCCAAATGCACCGCAGAAATTGTTCCGTAAGATCATTAAAATAAAATTATGTATATTCCTTTTCGCATTCACCTAAAAAAGAAAGAAAAAAAAGCGTTCATGCATCGGATGCGCCGCCTCTTCAGCTCAACTTCATACCCGGTCTCAGGCCTCTCTCTGCGGCGCTCACAACGCCCAAAACTTCGTCGCAGAATTCCTTAAACTCCGGTGTATTCGCCATGGCTGCCTCTAGCGCGTCAATCCGAGATCGGCTTGCGTCAATAACCCGCAGAAGCTGCTGCAGCTCGCTGCTGAGCAGTTTTTTGCGGATGTTTTTATCATGCGCCAACTCCGACAGGTGCGCCTCGCCAAGAACAACAAGCTCGCCATCCTCGTCCCTCTCGCCCTCAATAAAATTCGTCTCACCCTCACGTCCTCGCTTCAAGCGCGCGTCGTGGCCCCCCAAAGCCGTGTTCCCATTGTTGCTGCCAAGAGTCTGAAATTCCTTCGCGTCCGTTCTATCGGTGGATTCCTCCACTTCGTTCTTTCCCCCAGTTTCATTCGATGGCGGCTGGAGGCTCTCACAGTGGTTGGGCCTTTCAGGGTCGCGGTGGGTCTTGTGGCAAGCCGAGCAGCAGTAGGCGGCGCGACAGTTTCGGCAGCGGTAGCGGGCATTCTCCCTCTCGCACACGACACAGAGAACCATGACTCACAAAACTCCTAACTCCCGTACAAATTTGGCGCTAAATACGGGGAGGAAGAGAAAAAAAAAAAAAAAGGGAGGTGGCACGGTGGTTGAGGACACATAAGGAAAAAACTTAATTTGTTGCGGAAAAAAAAACGGCTCAAAAAAAACAAAAGCGACAAGAAATAAGTGAGTACACTCATGTCCATGCGCATGGCTGTCACTAACGTGTAGAAGCACTTCCCTCCGCCCCTTCCCCACCTTTCTTGTCCCCACTTTTGTTTTTGCTGGTGGCAAGGAGGAAGATGCGAGCGGGCCGGGCGGCCCGATACATCCAACAAGCGGAGCTGCTCGGCCACACACATACAAAAAAAAAAAAAAAAATTGCACGAGGGAAACAACAAGAAAAAAAAGAAAGAGAGGAAGCAAAAAAAAAAAAAAGGAATCCGTAGAGATACACACACATAACAATATATTAAAAAATGGCAGGAGAGAAATCAATAAAACACACGCACACACACACAAAAAAAAAAAAAAAAAACAAGGAAAAAGCGATTTGTCTCACATCCCCTTTCACATAAATGGTGCTCCAGTACTCATCGAACCCAGAAGCTGCTTGTTGCGGTACTTGTACCCGTTGTACTCATTGAGTGAAAGCGGGAGATTCATCCATTCAACACACCTGCCGTCAAGACGGAAGCAACTGCGGTGGTGCAGGCGTGTCAGTGTGCTAACAGACCCGGTTGGTGGGGATTCCATTAAATGATATGTCTCAACTGTCAGATGGAACCAACGCTTGACAAACATGCGGATCGTTTGCCCATGTGTCACAATAACCACATTTGTGTCCATCGGGAAATCCAGTCGCTCGCGCTGAAAGGCGTCAAGAAAACTCGTAACGCGATCGCACACGTCGGCACCACTCTCACCGTATGGAAAACGGTAGTAAAACCTACCGTACACTTCCCGTTCACGCAGATGGTGCAGCAGCTCTTCCTTTGATCTGTAACGACCAATGTCAACATCCCGCAACCGCACGTCCTCACGCACACCAATGATAGAATCACCATCCATCTTCTGTTCACTTCTGTAGTCGTCGTACCCACGCAAAACGTGTCTAAAACTCTGCCTACTACGCAAATAGGGTGAAAAATAAAAATAAACAGGCTCATCTCCTACCATCTCTGCCACATGCCTCCCGGCCTGATAGCTCTCCTCCTCTCCCTCTGGTACAATGGAAATACGCCAATCGGGCGTTGTGACATATGTATTAATATCTAAATCGGCAAGGCTCTTGCCGCTACGCACAAAAATGATGCGCTTGACCGGTTCCGCGATGGCTGTTGGGACCTTCGACGACCGACGAAAACCGTCACTGCGTATCGTGATGGACATCTTTCCTTCGCCCTCTGTGTGTGTCAACACCGCCGGTTTCTCCGCCCCCTCAGGAACTGACGTCGACGGTGTTGATGACACTCCCGCTAAATGTTCCGAGTCCTTCGACGCAAGCGGAGTGCCTAGGTTTGAAAGATTGCTCTTCTTCACAAATCGTCTTAACGTTCTTCGGATCATTATTGCTTTGTCCTCGTGGTTTGCACTAACAGTCACCCCGGACACACACCCCTAATATAAATAAAAACACCCAGAACCGCAGGCCCCCTGCAAAGACCCACCGAAGTTTGTCCCTCCACCCACCCACACACACACCCTGAAGCCAACAACAGTCGGGACGCAAACCCTCATGGAAACAAAAAGAAAAATACACGAGGAGAAAAAAAGAACACACATATAAATAGGGAAAAGAAAATAAACACGTGGCAACAGCCGTAAGGCATGCGAGATGCAGAATCCCCCCCCCAAAAAAAAAGAAGTGAAGGGAAAAACAAACAAGCACAGAGACAAAGGGAGAATGAGTGACAGGCACAGGGCGAAAGTGCAAAAAAAAAAAAGCGGAAGGTAAATAATTTTCCCATTCCACGGCAATATATATTAACTGCATGCACCAGAAAAAGAGGACGACAAAAAAAAAAGGGAAAAGGAGATATGTACCCAGCTGAGACCCTTTCTATCTTCTTCCCACAAGAGGAAAGATACAACGATGGGAGATCAAAGTTTGGTTCCGCGGGCCCCGTACTCCAACTCGGATGACGTCTATCCAACACCTGCAAACAAATTCGCTCGTGGCCCAACCTGCGACAATAGGGCTCGTTGGGAACTCATACTATAAATGTCTCTTTAAGGGGATTCCGCAACTGCTAAAATTCCCCCGGCGCAAAGGGCAGTCGCAGTAAAGGAGTGGATGGGATGACAAGATTAAAAGGGGGAAAAAACGGCGCCCATTGGCTTTCAATGCGCTCTCCCCGGAAAACAAATTAAGTTAGACGCGAGGAAACAGGGTAGTCAAACAAGACGCGCCATCATCCACGGAGTCTCATCCAGGGGCTCACTCTCTCCAGAAGTTTCTAAAGAAATTAAAGATCCCACGAATGATAATGATAAAATAAGTATATATATACATATAAGAGCGTCTTCTCCCATGCCCCACACATTTGCATCACACACCCTCCGCGGGAGTGAATGAGCCCGAGTGATCCGAAAAAAACATATGGCGGTACCGCTTGGTGCTGTCCTTCCCATCAAATTTCATCATTTCCAGCAGCGGATCGCTTCCAAAGAGCTTTTTGCTGATGTCCGTCATAACCATACGAGCCGATTCTTGGCGCTCCAGCACCACAATGGAACAATTTGGAGGATTACGCATTGTTTCAAATGCCTCCAACGGCACGCGGAACCAACGGGCAATGAAGAGACGAATAAGAAGCCCGTGCGAAATGATCAGAACATTTTGGTCATCCTCCCCCGGCACGTTGAGTGGTCCATCCTCGTCCTCAGGGTCTCCCGCGGAAAGCGAGTAGAGTTCCAGACGCTCGCGGAAGAGAGAATCAAAGAAGGTCGATACGCGATCCCCGACATCGACGCTACTCTCACCGTCAGGGAATCGGTAGTACGAACGGCCAAAATTGCTGCGCTCGTTCCACGTTCGGTCCATTTTGTCCAAGGGCTGAAAGTTGCCAATCTCCTGCTCGCGCAGCCTCTCGTCCTCGCGCTCACCCTGCACCTGTGACTCCTCTAAACTCTTCCGCACCTCCGCCAGAGTCTGCTGTGTACGCACGTACGGTGAGTAATAAATATAAAGTTTCTCATTCTTGATGATATTACGAAGTCGACGACCGCAGTCTAACGCCTGCGCGCGACCCCGTTCGGTCAGCGGGATCTTCCAGTCAGGTATTCTGCTGTACTGGCTGCGGTCTACATTCGCCTCAGACTCACCATGCCTAACGAGGAGAAGTCGACGGGGAAGCCAGTGACTGTTGGGTATCTCAACTGCTAAGCGAGAAAAGAGTCGCGTCTGCCTACGCATCCAAACGCAGTGACGCCTCCGCCTCTCCGCCTTCTTTTTTCCCTTTCTTTTCTATTTTATGCACAAACAATCCACCCTAACCCACCCGGTGGGTTCCTCTACAAATTTGTTCCTCCCGCTGCTGTTGCTGCTGTTGTTGTTGTGTTAGCCGTTACTTTTGCTGATATGATCCGTGAGGTGGTGTGTTTCCGAGACACGCAAGCCCCCATCACTGAGAGGTGACGGGGACGCGACCAAATCACAAGAAAAAAAAAGGAAAAAAGGGAAAACACATAAGGAAGCAAAAACAGCAACACAAATGCAGATGGGGTGAAAAAAAAAAAAAAATGTGCAACCAAACAACAACAAAAAACAAAAAAACAGGAGATGTTGGTGGAAGGCATGGACACCATCAAACAAAGAAGCAGCCAACAATATGAACGTCGCCCACACAAAGACTACGCTCCGCACCCACCAGGAGAATAGCAACAGGAGGCGGAGCGGAAACTCAAATGCCTGGTCCCAATACGCGACAGCAAAGATGTGTCAAAACCCCCAATTGTGGGGTCTGCACGCAACAAACTCTGCCTCTGGGCCGTGTGCCATTTTAGAAGCTTCCATCCACAACTTATCCAGGGACCACCACCACCAACCAATTTTGACTCGCAAGCCATATAAACGGGCGGCAGGCTAAAGGAGAACACGGGAAGAGCATTCGCCGCAGTGGTGGCCATGGTGATAAATCATGAAAGCCTCCCCCCCCCCCACCCCCCCAGTCATGATCTCTACAACAATGAGTTCACATTTCCATGAGAAAAATACCGCAGTTGACCGAACCCCGAGAAGTTAACTTCACTCCGTCATTCTAGAGAATTTTTCATGGCCACGTGCAGCCGCGGAAACCTCATTACACAGAAAAGTTATTCCCTTCCTTCTTCTTTCCATTCAATGGTGCAGCCGCATAGAAAGTCGCTGAAACCGGCTGCATTGGTCTTCTCCTCCTCCCAAAAAAAGAAAATTTTTTTTTCATCATTCCCTTCTTTCTGCTTCTCCCGGTGACGCCATTGCGTACCGTGACATTAGTAAGGAGCCGCCGCAATGACACAAATAAAACCAACAAAAATATACTCCTCCCCCACTTAGCCCTTTTTTTTTTTCTTCCCTTCGTTTTCTTCACTTTACTCCATGGTCGTTGTCGTCGATCAGCGAGAGGCAAAGCCTCAAGATTTCAATAACAAATAGTACAACCCTTCCTTCTTTTGCTGAAAAGGAAATAAAAACAATCGAATTGATAATTTTTTTATACTGCCAGTCAAGCCGTATTTTTTTGTATTCTCTTTCCGTTCCCCACCTGCGTTTGATCAGACGTTTTTCAGGCGTTTATTCCTCCTCGGTTAAGTCTTCCCATTACTGCATGCAGATTGAGCGCGCCTGCGTGTCACCTCCCCCATTCAAGACCAACATTCCATAAATAGCCCTCGCAGCCACCGGAAAAAGTAATTTGTGGGGCACATCATTCCCTCATCATTGAAAAGCTTCGTTTTCTCAACGGAGGTGTTGGAAGGCACGCCGGATCATTCGTGCCACCAGCATCGTTTTCAAGCAATTGTGGTCGGTTCAGTCGATTCGTGACCGGACTGTAGCAGTCCTCGTAGGAAATAACAGTAGACGTGCCACAAGGATGTGTAACGGCAAGCGCAGGAACATATTCACATGTGTCATCCGTCACGGCCTGGCTCTCTTCTCCCGTTGCTTCAGAGTCCAAAAAATGAAAAGGTCTCCCGCTGCTAGCAGAACGCATTTGCCGCTGTACACAGACATCGACAATACCGCAGCCTCGCACGCGTACGTAATACTGCGGATGATGCCGCAAAACGTAGAATGCAACAGCCCTGTCAATAGGAAAGAGTGTTGTGCTCGTCATCTCCGAACGCTTCGAGCCCGCCGCCCGCCCTTGCTCAAGAATAAGGGCTTTCCAGTAGTGCTGCACCATTCCCCGCACTGCCTTCAAATTCAGGCGGGACGGCGCGATCCCCTCTGGTAAAGGAAACGGGGCATCGGCGGTGATGATCCGGCGGGGCCGCCGCAACTTCGACGCCTGTTCTGAATCATAACATTCCCAGATGTCCCACGCCACAACGGCACCGCAAACTCGTTGCAAAAAGGGCTGACCATCCTCCATGCGCACCAGCATTTGCCGAATGCCGCACCCCGTAAGCTGAAGAGCATTCGGATGACTTTGAAAAATGCGATGCAGAACTCCCTCTTCCATACGCGTCAGCAAAACAAATTGTTGCTCCTCCACCGTTGGTGTTCCCTTCTCGTCCTCTTTAGAAACGCCTGCAACGGTCGAGCCACGCCCATCACCATTGCGGCACGGCAGCGTTGCCGGAAGGAACGTCGTGGCACGCGTGTCCCGGATAAGATGTTCCAAAAACGTCTGCACAACATCCACACCGCCCTCCGCTACAAGCCACAATGGCAGGTTACTCTTCTTATTGCCATCCCCACCCTTGGAGTCGCTGTCGCTATCTGGTTTGTTGTCACCCATCGCCGTGCGCCCCACGAGAAATCCCGCAGGACGCCCCACCTCTGCCTCCCGCCCGTCGTCCTGAATAACCGTCAGTGCAAGATCCCCAAGGGTCACACGCCGCACACGTAACTCCTGCACGCCTCGGTGACGCAGACGCAGTAACGTCGCAAAAAACTCTTTTTGGAAGATTTTGCTGACGGATTGCAGCTGGGGTTTAGAAAGCACAATGCTCTTCGCCATATTCGAGGAGGTCCACAGTGAGGAACCAAGGCGGCAAACAAAATCCGCCAGTTCCTCTTTATTGTGTGGAAGGGCATGGATTGATGCAAAAGAATTGCCCGTTCCGGGTTGACGCATACGCGTCATGCCAGCTCCCTGGCGCACAAGATAGTCATGTAGCGTGGCCAGAACCGACACATCGCGAGACATTGCCTCCAAAATGCGCTCCCAAGTGGGAACAAAGTGGGAAACAAGTGCGTCAGCAGCCAACGGTGGAAGTTGGAACGGATGGTCCTCCCGCTTTGTGTCACGCGAAGCAGAAGGCACGAATGCGCGGTAAGCCTTGTCATCAATGTCACGCAGACACACAGAGGTAGTAAGAGTCCCCAAGGGAAAAAGTGCCGACACAGTCGCCTCGCGTTGTTCCTTCCACAACTCTATCACTGCGTTCAACACTGTCGTAAAAGCCCTTCGGTGTGGATCACAAGCGCTATTTACAGATGATTCAACGAGTTGCACACGCCGCTGCTCTAGTAAATCAGCCAGTTCCTGAAAGCATAATGGCTTCGGTACACTCACTGCAATGACCACGTCCAAATAAACAAACATCATAGAGAGAAAAAGAAGGACCTCTTGCACAGGAAGAGATAGCTTCAACGCAATGGGCACCATCCGCTTCGTAAACAAGGGTCGAAACGGGCTGAAAAGAAGTGTGGGGCACATAAAGCATTCGTATGGTGCCAATGCAGCCACGTGCTGTTGAAAAACATGCGTTGGCAGCTTGTCCTCTGAGTCATGGTTTTCATGAACGATAGTTGGCACTTTTCCTGCTGTCACTGGTGCCTTGGCAGAGGAATCAGGCCCCGTTAATGTGATGAAAGGAACCTGTCGTGTAGATACGCGGGCAGATCGCACGGTGTGCATCCATTTGGAGTTCTGCTCCGCATCACTCCGGAAGAACGCCACATGTTCGTACAAGGCCGGGTGCTCCTGCGGATCAACAAATAGCGGTCGCCATGAGGAGATGCGCTGGAAAGACGCGTTGTCCTCCACAGGGAGCAGCCGCTCCGAGCGTCGAAGCTCCGAAAAGATGCAACTCATGTCGCCCACCGCCCCCCGTGCCAATGCTTTTTTTATCCCCTACGCCGCACCTACCGGCTTTGGCGTCACAAAAAAAAAAAGGAGAGAGAAAAAGAACAGGCAACAACAACAACAAGAGATGCTGGCAACGGTGTTGTTGGTAAGCAAAGCGGACCCCACCTTCCCTCAAAAAAAAAAAAAAAATAAATGAGGAGAAGGCGGAGGGAACAAAAACAAAAGAAGGAAAAGAAAAAAAGAACTGCGATGATGATGATGATGCCCAAAACACTCTTCCTATCGTCGTGATGAGCCGCGTCCGCGGATTCTTCCTCCTGTCTCTAAGGGTTGCGAGCAGACACAAATAGTGGCACATGCAAAATGAGATCGAAAGTGTTGGGGGGGGTCCTGCGGCAAAACAATAACAAGATGTAAAAAACAATCACCCACACACACACACAGAAGAAAAAAAAAGGAAAAAAACATCCTCCTTTTTTTTCTCCCGTCTGGAAATACCCTCACCCGCCCCATGCCCCACGCAATACACCCATATAAACATAATATATAATGAAAGAAGCATTCATACTTAATTGACCTCCCATCATTATTATTTTTTTTTTTTAAGGTTTTTTGGTTTTTGTTTTTGCGCGTACTCTCCATTCATCTCTCTCATCCCTCCCTATTTCTCTGATTCCCTCCCCTACTCACCATGCATACATATATATGCAACACTAGAATCCTTACAAAAATACCAATAAAAAGTAAAAAAAAAAAAAAAAAGAGGGAGTGAAAAAAAACTATGCGAGCCATGAACGATGCTATTGTAATGTTCACTGCTACTATGCATCCGTCTCAACACCGGCGGCGTCCAGCTTCTCCTTAATGTCGTTCATAAATGGCATAATACGTTCGCGTTGGATGCGGAGGTTCGCAACCGCCTCCTCGCCCTCCATGACAGTCCCGTCATCCTCCCAGAGGTCCGTGAAATCCTCAACGTATTGGTTCTTCGTGCTAAGGCCTTGAAACACAGCACGGTTGATAACAAACGCCTCAAGCATAATGAAGCAAAGAGTCGCCTTCAGCAGACCTTTCATCGTCTCAGCGCTGATTCCAGATTCGCCCGGGGACGCGTAGAAGTACGTGCGAGCACCCATCGCTCTCGGATACACACCCGCAGAGGCAATGATGCGGCGAAACATCTTCTTTTGGTCCCTCTTGTTTTTTATTCCTCTTGTTCACTTGAATACGTCTGCGTACGCGTGTACTTGTGTGTCTCAGTGTCCCAAAAATGCTAATTTTTTTGTTGTCTTCTTTTTTGCTATCTGCGCAGCCTAGCCACTCACAGCATGCATGCACAAAAAAAAAAGGAACCAAAAGCAATAATAATACGCATGTGTATATATAATTAAGTAAAGTTCCTTTCTTGTTTGTTTTTTCTTCTTGTCTTTACTTTCAATTCCTTTGACTCCCGCTCATTGAATGATTCACACCTGCCGTCTCCCCGCTCGGTGGTGTGGGCCTCCGCTTGTGCAGTGGCACACGCATCAATTCAACATGCTCCCAGTTATTCACGGATTCATTTTCTCTGCTTAATCGACGGTGTCGCCTCCATGCACCACGTACGCATCGACAACATCGTCGAGGAACGGCAACACATGTCGCTCAATGAACTCCGCAGTCCCATCGTCTACCTTCTTCCCCGCCACTGCTGCCTGCAGATGCTTCTTCGCATTCACCTCCTCAAGGTACTGCATCCCCGCCTCCGACCGCATCATCTCTGCCACGATCTCCGCCAATATCAACTCCACACCCGGCACCTGTTCCCCACCGTCGCACAGTCGCTCTACACAGACCCGTAGAGAGTTTCCCCTCAAGATCGCCGCGTGGTGTTCACTCTGAAGGCTGCAGTTGCGGTAACACTGCGCCGCCAAAAGACGATGCCGCATATTAGATGAGCCAAGACATTCCGTAAGCGTCCTGTCCCAATCCTCATCCTCCGTGAGGAGCATCTGGCCCTCACTGGAGCGAGTCAGGTTGAGCAAAATCTGCAAAATCCACTTCTGTAGATCCCGTGCAGGCAGTTTTTCCGCTCTCGTTGTTCCCAATTCTTTCCCTTCGCTACCTCCGTCGTCGACATCATCCTCTCCCTCTTCTTTCACCCCGTTGCTGAAAAAGCGGCTGTAATACACATGCAGTTTCCCAAGGTAAAACCCGCGGAGGTCTTCGTCTTCGATCTGTAGCAGATCGTCAACTGCGATGATGTGGCTTGCCGTTAAGTTGCTGAGAAGCATAAGCGTCATCTCCTCCAGGCTCCTCTTTAGCGAATTGGCATGGTCAGAGGCCTCAATGCCTTCAAGCAACCGCATTGCCTTGCGCACAACTCGGCGAGAGACAAGCATCTCCGCACAGCGGCTGTCCACGGAGCAGTTGATAAGAATCGTCAAAATGTCGCCCAGAAGCTGAAAGCCACCGGCGTGAAAAAACTGTAGAAGTGCATCAAATGAACGTGGCCCATGCGTCGGTGAGGCGAGAAAGGCAAAAAGGGCGGAGTTGTCTTTGCTCTGCTGTGCAATGCCCTTCACCGCCATCTTCCGCACATCCTCGCGATTGTTCAGCAGGAAACCAAACACCTCCGCAAATTCCTCCTCGGACATCGACTTTTGTTGACGTGGCGCACGCACGGCAAGAAAAAAGGGCTTCGCAGTCAGCAAGCAAAATAACAAAAGAAAATAAATAAAAAAAAGGAAAACAAAAAAAAAATTCGGCCAATAAGACAAAAAGAACTGCAGCAGAAATAAAAACTTGCAGGTAGAGAGATGGGGGAAAAAAAGGGAACAACCAACACACGGGAGAAAACAACAAATACGCATATATATTTCTTTTTAAAGGTGAGAAGAAACACACAAATAAGCATTCGAAGCAGTCATGGGAAAACGACATCAGAAGGAAAAACAACCGCCAGCAGTAAAAACGCCAATAGAATAATATATATATATATATATATTGGGGGGGTTAATGTATCAATAAGCCAGTGCCAACAACCGTACTGCTAGCGCCGCCGCTTGAATGCGACGACAACAATCACGGCGGCCACGGACAATAAAGCTACGATGCCGAATAAGCATATGAACAATCTGTCCTTCTGTAGCTGCACTCGAAACCAGCGCAGATCACGTCTCACTCGGTGCAAAATTGGCTCGTTTGTCTCTAACGCAGTGTCAATAACCTCAATAATCTCCTTGTCCTGCGCAAGCTGCTGTCTGGCCTCCCTACCAATATCTTCCGCCGTGTTCATGATTTGCTCGGTCCTGTCAATTGCCTCAAGGGTCTCCAGCTGCACTTCTACTGCCTCGCGAAGCGCAGCCGATGTCAGCTGTCTCTGAGATTCCCTAAAAGGCCCTCGTGCATCCGCGGGCTCGGGGGAATCGGCATAAAAAAATCTGTAAGTGGGCGGTTCCCTTCTGCCCCCCGGCGCAACTTCCATCATTCACCGCTTCCACTCGCTGCGACGAAGATAAAAACGGGAGCGACTGACTGGCAACCCTGCGCTTGCAGGAAGCCGCAGTTCCCCGCCACACCCCCTACTACGCATCCAACCAAAAAAAAAAAAAGCGGAGAAAACGGGAAAAAAAGGCGAAAAGTGCAAAGGGGAAAATGTCGGAGGAATAAGCAAAAAATATTAGGCGGCATCCATCCAACAAATAGAGGGCAAAGCTCCAGGAAAAGAAAATATTCATTTTTTCTTTTGCTTTCTTCCACCAATTTTTATTGGTGGTGGTAGTTTTTTGGTCGTGGTTTAAATGAATTTCTTCTGGGAACAGGAAGAAATCAAAACGCAAGTGTCATCCTCGTGTCGTGTCCTCCTGTTCTCTCTCCCTCTCTTCCAACAAGTTCTTGTGCGTACAGGGGGCATATGTGTGTGTGTGCGTCCCACTCACTAACGAGGAGAAGACACCCCTTAAAAACAAAAGATGCGCCACCACTGACACGTCCTATTATTCCACCCCTAACAAGCCGTTTTAATCACTAAAGGGGCAACTGCCGAGCCGCTGCCGTTTTTTTCGCCTCGCTCACCAGCAAGTCGTGCGACTTCTGACCGCAGGCTACACGTGCCGCTCGCACCGCATCAAACAACTCCCTCGCGCTCTGCCGCGGAATAAGGTTCGGGTCAATGTAGCCCAGTCCATCCAGCTGCTCGACGAGTGCAAAGACCTTCCTCAGTTGCTCCATCATTACGCTGGCCCCCGGGGAGGCAAGACGCACAGAAAGCGCCACTTCCTCTGCAAATACCTGCACAATCCACGTGACGGCGGTGACGCAGGAGCGAGATCGACGCACCAACGCGCCTCCGTGTGAAAGCGCTTCTTGCGTTAACGCATGAAGCTCTCGCAACAGTGCAGACTCATCCTGAGCCAACTGAAAGACAAGCGTCCGATCGCCTCCACCAAGTGCAACGTCAAGTTGTGCGGTACTCCGTGCGTGTTCGTCTGCCGTCGACCGAACCTCCGCAAACTTTATCCAGAAGTGTGCCTCAATCAACTCCATATCACCCAAAGTCTCATTTTTCTCCTGTAAGTAAGGGAGGATGTTGCGCCGCAGGATGCCAGAAACATCAGAAATGGCGTCCAGTTCGGCATGTGGCTCGGCCAACCAAAATGAGACACACGCCTCAAGAGCCTCTCGAAGTGCAACAACAAAGTCTTCATGGGAGTCCGCGTGCATCGCCCGCCACATCACGGCCTCTGCCACTGTGTTATGTGTCAAAAGCGAAGTGGGCTCCGTCTTTTGGTTCAACAAGCGCATCACTTCGTCGTGCAGTGCACTGACGGGATCCGCCTTGCAGAATTGCTGCACAAGTTTCGCTTCATTGACCTCCACATCCTGCCGACTCGAAGATTCCAACTCTCTACGGCGACATGCTACCAGAAAGGCGGCATATACAGCTGCCCGTTGCCTCGTATCACGCAAATGCAAATTCATAGCAATGACTGCT
Organism: Trypanosoma cruzi; assembly: GCF_000209065.1. NCBI lineage: Eukaryota > Euglenozoa > Kinetoplastea > Trypanosomatida > Trypanosomatidae > Trypanosoma > Trypanosoma cruzi. The sequence goes on from NW_001849403.1 coordinate 88,495, forward strand.
TGCATCGCATCCTGTGTGGAGTAAAGTGGCATCTGAGCAAGCTGCTGTCCATATTGTGCAAGAGCAATGGCAAGAGTGTTGGAATATACCTGGACGGAGTAGGAATGAAGTGTCTCGTTGTACGCCGTATCCAGGCATAGCAACAAATGTGAGATTATTCGAGCTCCATCAATACGCTTAGTATAAAGGTCATCCGTGATACACATCCAATCCACGCCACCTGGAGAAAGAAACTGAAGAATGACACGCATCTGCAATTGTTCCTCTAGAGAAGCAAAGGGGAGATAATTTTTCTGAAGTCGCTCAGAAAGTCGCTGGACCACACCACGAGCTGTTTCTTCCTGCCAAGAGTCATGTGATCCGGTAAACTTCTCTATAAAGCCAGCATACAATGGCTGAACGGTGTGATGAGCGTTCATAAGCGTTTTTGTAAAGCACAACACCAAGGCAGCGCGCAGATGGCACCATAGGGCGTCCTTCCAGTTTCCCGCCGCCAGAAATGCAGGCTCCATGACCTCTAGATTACCGCACAGTACTGCTGCAACAATGGCATCTAACCCACCAATAGCACTTCGCCCTTCATCAGAGTTTGACAATGCTACAGAATCCTCATAGAGTTGAGAGAGATTATCCAGTCGGTGAGTATTGCCTGCCCAAACCTGGTCCACCTCTCCGTTACCATATTCTCCAAATAATGGGACCAGTGGCGTCAAATGAAACCATGATTCATACACCGTTTGCATCTGTGCCGCATTCAGTAAACAACTGTATGTGCAGTCGCCTGCCGTGACAGCCAAATCAATAGCCCTGTAAAGCTCGCCACCACGTAGGTGAGACAGAATAATCTGTCGCAATAAAACAGCCTCCTCATGAGAACGTGAAGCTGACAGTTTAAGCAATGTATTCCCCTCTCTATAAGTTTGTTCCAGCCAGCGCACAACAATGTTCATGCGGCGCAAGAGTGTATGACGTTGCAGCAATTCCTGTATGTGTGAAAGGTGAGACACATACCAGCGACGATGAGGCTGGACGTCAGCAATGCCAATAGCGTCCGGGTTGTATTTACTGCCCTGCTCAGCATCCAGCAACAGCTCCAGTACAAGGCTCCACAAGTTGGCTTCCTCCAGCCGAAGTTCGCGCTTTGACCAGCGCATAAATTGCTCTGCCGTGAGAACTGAACGGACGACAGGCTGCAAATAAATCTCCGCGAATGCTCGCGCGGGGTGTGGGGTAAAACCGTTTTCACGATCGCCGGCCGCGCCAACGTAATCCTCATCAGCGCGGATGATCAACATGCCCTCTCGAAGGCCCCCGTCCTCGCTCCGTCGTGGAGGAAGCTGGACCTTTCCGTACTCCTCCTCGTATTTATTTCCCATTACCTCTCTTTTTTTCCCGCTGCGTGCGTTTTCCTTTGTCTGTGTGTCCTCCTCTTATGCTCTATTTTTTTACCTCCCTTATTTTTGTTGTTGTTTTTGTCAAACGGTTCACTTCTCAAGCCCCACGCGTCGCTGCGCCGTCCCCCCCTGACCTTCGCTGCCTCCCCGCACCTCCTCTCTGCGTTTTTTTTTTTGTGTGTTATTGCCAACAAGCCAAACATAATAATTCGCAAGAACAAAAGGAAAAACGTAAAAAAAAAAATAATTGACAAAGACAGGGTAAAACACACATAAAAGAACACTTCCCGCAAAATACGGCCACACCGAACACAGTGGCTACCAGGAATAAAGGGTGGGGATGAAACACACACACAAAAAAAACCTCCTTTGACGACTACCGCAGACTCCCCGATGACGCATCTAACAGCAGCCGCTCATAGTCCTTTGCGGGCGGCACCTTGTCATCAATCGTAGGGCCATGCCACACCTCTGTGATTGGTCTCATCCGCTCCCATGCAAACCCCAACTCGGCTCGCCGCTTTAACGCTTCCTCATCGCTCACGTTGCCATCCAGCCTCTCACTCACAACGACCTTCGAGAGGGGCGGAAAGGTGCTCTTGGGTGGATCACGTGACGGCAAGTAACAGGGCCGGTACCACCCAAACTGCGGAACATCACAGGCGCCATCCACGCCGGTTTGCCCGCCCATTGCTGCCGTCCTCTCCCTTTATTTGTGGTCCTTCTTTTCTTCCCTGCGTTTTTTCATTTGTTTGTTTGGGTGAATGGGTGTGGGTGTAAAAGAAGGCAGAAAAGGTAGGATTTTTAGGAGGAAAGTCAATGACCAAAGCACAAAAATCGTTGTTATGATGATCGCTATCATTATTTGTTGGGGTTGATGTTTCAGCCACCACCACCCTTTCCGCCGCTGCGGCACCGCTGCTTATTCAGAGATGGACAGAAAAACTGATAGCACCAAAACGCTCCTTTTTCCTTTGACCGGAGTTTGTGTTTTAACTCACATTTATTCATGCGCACTTGGTAGCTACTTCCTTCATCTAGATAAGACCGCTTAGGTTTAGGAGAAGCTTCTCCACAACGTCGGCAATCTGATCCGTGTAGCTGAGACCTTGATCCTCGTCGCCGCTGGAAGCAGTAATGCCACGGCTATTCTCTCTGATCCTTTCAGCCTCGATAGACTCCTCACGTGTATACCTCCCCGTATGCCGCAATAACATCTGCATAAGATCCGGGTCGGAGGCCACACGACAAGTATCGGCTGCTGTCAAATTGAGCAGAATACCAAAGCAGTTGTACACAATGCGAGGATCCTCGTGTCCCAGAAAAACGATGCACACCTCATCGCAGCGGTGCGACTCCATCCAATCCCGTCCTGCATTGGTGAGACTCATGTTCCCTAGTATCCGCGTTGCCTCTACTGTTGCTTCTGTATCACCATCAAAGAGGATCCCAGCAAGGATTAGGCCGGCTGTCATGTAAATTTCCACAAGGGCCACATTACCGCCCTCCATCCTCTCCACCGCATCAAAAAAGAAGGAGAGGTTACTCAAACACATAAGGGTGTAAATAAAAGTCAGATGCCATTTTTTCACATCAAGGTCCTTCAGAAATTCCACAAGAAGGGGAGTAATCTCAATTACAAACGACGTTGAGCACTCGGCGCTGATGGCTGCCACCCCCACAAGCCATGTGATGTTTTGTAACAAATCCTCTTGTTGGGCCTCTTCTAAATCGTGCGGTGATTCTGCATGCACCGCGGTGGCCACCTGCTGTGGGGTAATGTACGCCTGTACCAAACGTACAAGCACCCAATGATGATGACGCATAAGCCAATCCCGAAGCTCCCGACTCCCCTCCACAAGCCGTGCTAAGGTGCCGCAGAGCCGACTAACAGTCAAGCCACCCAATAATAAATTTGCCTCCAGTGCGGCAACCAAAGCACGACAAGCACGATTCCCTTTTTGATAATGTTCCAGCGAGCAATCCTCAAATACCGTTTTTGCCATTGCTCGAGCCGCCGCTTGCACCACAACCCCATCCTCACGAAATCGATCCAAAATGTCTACAAGAAGATCGAGGGAGCCCAATTTGCGCAAAAGGTGGGAATACTGTGTGCTTAGATTGCGGTACAGCAAGCATAGCGAAGGAAGAAGCGTGCAGAGTACGTTACTAGAGGAAGAAGGAGAAGTTGCTTTAGAAGGCGAATCACACGTCGAGGAAAAAATGTATTTCACCAGCGCATTTGCGCCAGTAATCACTCCCAGTGTCACCAACTGTGTTAAGATCACACCACTGTTAGCGCTACAGCTTCGGAGTATTTCTAAAACATCCCACAGCACATTCGTATGGGTGTCCGCTAGCTCCCTGGTGTTCATTAACTGGAGTAATGGCTGCATGAGGGACTCACGCATCAGAATCTCCTCTAACATTTTTCCAACTGAGCCTCCCTCACATAATCCATGTATACGTCGAATAACGAAAGGAAGACCCGAAAATTGATGCACCTCGTTCTGGCGCAAAAGCATGGACGCCGCAGTCATCACGACCTGCGCCTCCGTGTTTGTCGACGTCACCATATTCAGCAATCTCGCCACTGCCGTATCCCACAGATGATGATGTGGGTTGGCCAGCCATAGCTTCAGCTCGGCCAGCTTTTCTAACTGCAGCTGGGGAATGCCTTTTGCCGCATCTAATGAAGACTCAAACATCGCGCGGTCAAAGTTTTGGGCACTCGTTACCAACTGCGAGGGGGTCGATGACGCGGATACAACAATTGCGCTCAAGCGACTGCCACGCTTCGGCCGCGGTGGGGCCGCGTTGGCCAACGGGGTGTCAGGGCGCTGGTGTGTCCGCACCGACGCCCGCGCATCGCGAAGAAGACGAACAACACGGGAACCCACAACCGCAATCTCAGCCTTTCCGCTGTCCACGGGGGGCGCCGGCGAACTGCGGAGCGCCAATGTCGTCTTTGTGCCAGAAGGCTTCGGTTGGGGATTCTGCGGCATTCAAACTTGAGGGAAGGACTCCCCGAAGAAATCCTCACAGAACCACACAGGGTGACTACCGCCTGTTTTGTCTCTCTCGGCGTGTGTGTTTTTGTTGTTCGTTACGTCTCCCAGACCTGATGGGCCACGTTGTGTCAGAAAAAAAGCCAAAAAAAAAAAGAAGTGCATAAAAACACAATGGACTGTGAAGCAAATATATATATGGTGTAAGAGAAAGGGAAAAAATGCTTTAAAAAAAGTGGAGGGAAATAAAATGGCGCATCATCGTCATGACATTTAACCCTCTTTTAAGAGGAACGCCGCCGGTCACGCACACAAGCAAAAATTGACTGATTCACTCCTCGATATTCAGGACTTTTCTCATCTCCCTCAAAAAATAAAGTCGGTCTTCGTCAGAAAGCAACAGGAGGAGGCCATCCTTCTTTTCATCGGGTAATCCCACGCCATTCTCCCTCCCGTCGTGTGGCGCCTGCATCGCAAACCACCTCAAAATGTCGGACTCCGTAGCGGACATGAGTCGGCAGGCAAAGTACGCTGCACATACCCTCATTAGGCGACTGTGTCCCACAAAGTCAGCAGCTACTAATAGCTCTAAAAACAACTCTTGCGCCTCCAAAGGCCATGAATTTTTCCTGCCAACGCAATCATCCAAAAAGGCAATGTCACTAGGCGGAAGTATTACGTGTACATCATATCCCAACCCGGCAGGACTGCTCGTACACGTGCATGAAACTGGAAGCTCGATATCCTGTTCGTCATCTTCGGAGTGTGCTGCATGGTGTTTCATATAGGACACCAGGCACTGTAGTGTCTGTGTGCTAGCTATAGGCACAACTCCCTCTTCTTCCCCAATGTCGAGTGCTGCTTGCAGCCACGCAGATTGACAGATGATTGCGGGGTCCCGCGGAATCACAACCGGATCTCCTGACGCCGAAAGAATTGTAAACATATCCATCTACGCGTCCCTGCATACGCGCTAAGAGCAAAAACATCAAGGTAAAAGAAGAGAAAACAAAAAAGTGAAAAAAAAAGCCAGAAGCCACGAAACACGGCACGCCGCTTGCGATGCCTCCAATCATGCCGGTTTCTGGCCGTCCCGCCGCCAGCCATCATCCACCTCCATCGCAAGACCTCCTTCAAGTAACAAACACACAACAATAAAAGTAAGGCCCTTCCCAAACATACAAAGAGCCGTCAGTGCCGAAAGCGGATGAAACCACAGCTACCCCCCAGCGGATAATACAACATTTGAAGCGTCATGTGTTCAAACGCAACCAAACGGTGATCCAAAGCTCAATAATGATACGCATGTGGTCCCCCTTCCGTAAAGCACTCAACGCATCAAATGGGAGCAAATTGATCGCGTGCCACAAGGCAATAAGCATCCCGTGCCCGACGTCGTTTCTCCTCCTCCAACGTTAAAATAAATTTCATCCGTCTTGCCTGAAGGAACTGTTCCTCGGGCAAACGGCGAACAAACTGTGCCCAACCAAAGGAGCCGTATCTGCAAAACAAACCCTCCCACACCCACAAATTGACTGACGGGCTCGTCCATCAGTTACAGAAGTGAACGGTCCGTTGCATTCACGCAGTGGTACATTTCGATCCACGTGTCAGAAGTGGCTGAATCGGACAAAGAAGCAACCAGCCCATCCGTGGGTATAGACAACCCGGAAAAGAAAATGTCCATCAGTACCCAACTATTCGCGATGGACATAATTGTGTCGAGCTCCTCCTTCAGTGGGGAAAGAAAAATGCCATCGGTACTTTCAGCTCTTCTCTCATTGCAGAAGGTACAGCATATTATTTTAGTGCAGCAGTCTGTTGGCAACCGTCCTCTCCCTATCATCATCCATAGAAATTGGGCCAACAGGACGCGCGCGGCTATTTTCCGTGACCCAAAGGTAGAGCACATTCACCTTGCCTTCCCCTTGGGGAAACCCCTTCTGAGTGTACAGCATGACACTCCTTATGCCAAATTTCAGAGTGAGGAGATCTCCCAACGCAAAATTTAGCCCCCGAGGGTTTGGTTCGCTGGTCCACGGGCGTGGCAGTACCCTGGGAGCCTTCGTCCATGCATCCCACATTTCACCCGCCTGAAACACTTTGCGGCCATCCGCACATTCAATGATCATGAGAAGTTTTTCCTCCCATTCGGCAATAAGAGGGTCCATGCAGTACCCAAGAGTCGTGGCTGTGCCGACGTCCCAGCTGCTGCCGCCGTTCACTGAATAAATAGTAAAGACGGTTTTTTCTTCGCCTTTTAACGCCGTCAGGGGAAACACAAGCCAGCCCCTCTCAAGCACAATCCCTGAGCCACCAGCACCGGAAACGTGGTGCAGGCCAAGTTGTTTGGTAAGTTCGGTGATCAGCCCCAACAGCGATGGAGGTCTGCCCCATCGGACCCGTTCACTCGGCTCGTCTTCCGTGGACAGCGCGACTTCACCCTTAACCAAATGGATGTCCCCTCCACCCTCAACCCAATGCTGCGTGGTAGGATAAAAAACAAAGTAAGAGCTTCCCACAAGAAGGAGCAGCTCATTGCCCTTGGAAAGTGACGTGGGTGGAATCGCCATGCCCAACCCATCCTTTGGGGTTTCTCTTTCAAAGACGGTGTGTGCCTTCCACTTACTGGAGGTAATATAGGCGACCATGGACGGCCACGGCTCCGTAGCGTTGAGGTACCCCGCAACAATATCAATCGCAAGGGTTTTGGCGGCTGGATGCTGCGGAGCACTATGCCACTTCCGACCCTCAGCAAGAGCGGCAATCACTCCTCCAGCACTGACAATAGAGGGTGAGACAAATACATCCCTCACATCACCCGGCTCCGCCCCCTCTTTCGGCAGCACCGACGTCTTCTGCGGCAAAAAGACACCGACCCGTTGCGGCAGCCGCACATCCCCTGAATTGCTTTCCTCAGCGGCTGCGGGACCACAAGTGTTGCAGCACATCCACACCACAACGAGGAGGAGCGGCACCGCAGAACAGAAATGATGCCGGGACATGTTGAGCCTCTGCGGCTCACTCTCTCTTCCTTCCCTCCTCCTTCCGCTGGATCCGGTCATGCGGCGATGGTTGTGTGTGCGGGGTGCCTTCACAGCAGCAACACCTGAAAGCATACAAATATGTGTGTGTGTGTGCTGTTTTTGGTCCTTTCAAAGCCTTCGAGTTTCACAGTGGCGATTAGCGTTTAGTAGTAACTTCATTCGTGGAGGGAAGCAACAGGCAACAGCGGCAGAAAGGCAGCACAACAACGGTACACACCGCCACCACTCACAGCGAACCACAATATCACCATCCCCGCAGCCATTACTCCCCAGCACCTCTCAACAGTACACAAAATTTAAGAAAAACAAGTGAGCAGCCTCCCAATGGGGGACCGCAGGCCACGGTCCTGCAAACAGGGAAAGTCAGACAGACAGGCGGAGAGAAAGAGGGAGATGGATGCCGTCAAGAGGCACTCACAATCAACATGGCCTGTGAGCATGCGGCCACTCCACGTAGGAACACAGCAGGAAAGGGTGAGAGGGGAAAAGCAAGAAGCAGCACAACACACACGGAAGGAACAAACGACAGGCGGGAAAAGCACCGCCAAGGGCATCAACCTGCTGGCAACTCCACACCAGCCCTCACACACACACACACCATCGCAGTGCCGTCAGTCCGCGGGTGAGAGGATTCGGCCCTCCACACAACAAACGCGCACACCGCCGGCAGTCACCCACCAATGGACAAGAAAAAAAAGAGACACACCGCCTCCAGTTCAATCCCACGGCCAACGGAATACGGCCACAGCCCGTAGCCAACACACAACGCACACGGAGCTAGCAATCACCCAAAGAGCCACACGCGGAAGCGGATCCTCATCCAGCCATGACGCGGCGACAACATTTCCAGTCATTCCACCCACAATGGAATTTGATGCCCAACTCAAGGCGGTCATAGGCGGTGCATCACGCCAACAGCAAAATTGACTCGCCGTGCACTCCCTCTCTCCTCCTTCCCTTCATGCCCACGGAGGAAGCAGCAGCCACCCGCAACCGCCAGCACACGCTACAAAAAAGCATTAAAATCCACTGCAATGTGCATCTTGTGCGTACATGTGGTTGTGTGTGCCTGCAGACAAACGAGGCAAAGAAGTAAAAACAGGAGCAGAGCATGTGAAGAGACGCACAAACAAAAATGTACAGCAGAGGTGCATGGCAGAAATAAAGAGAAAAAGACTGCTCAAGCTCATGATATTGCGCTGCAGACAAAGCAGCGGCAATTCATAAAAAAACTATTAAAATCTTAAAAAAATTCATCTTCACCTTCCACACCTCACACTTTGAAAAGAAGAAAAAAAAAATGAAAAAAAAAAAGAAAAAGAAGAAATGTCGTCCTCTATTACGGTTACACATAAAAATGAAAAAAGAAAAAAAAGGAAAAAAAAGAACCACACACAAAAAGCACCCAACCACCATGTTGCTCCAGAAACTGTCTGCATATTTTGTCCAAAAATAAAATTAAAAGATATTTAAATGTCTTTCAACCGTCTGACCCTCCATGTGTCCGCACATCGTTTACATTTCACGGGTCATCTGCGTGTTGCTGCTCCCCTCAGCCCTCTCATCGGCGCGTGATTGTGGGCCGCAGAGCACAGTCACTCGTGTGTGGGGGGACTGAGAGAAGCACGCAGACATGACGGGAGTCGCGTCTCTCCATCGGGAGAGTGAGCGCAGAAAAAGAAATCATCAGAGGGGAGAGAAATGCTCACGAGGCCGACACCGAAGAGTGCGACAGCGCAAAAAAAAAAAAACACACACAGTGAGAAAGTCAAAGAGAGCAAGCAAAATTACTTTTTAAAAGCGGCAGGGTGTGGCTGTGTGTGTGGCGCTGCGGGTGTCTGCCCGCCCTGACCGCAAAAAAAACAAAACAAGAGGGAAGAAATGTGTGCTCCGCCCACAGACCCTCGTCGCACGCCCACACGCTGACGGTCGCGATAAAGAG
>NW_001849403.1:97985-111345 GCF_000209065.1 Trypanosoma cruzi
CGCGGCCCCTCCTCATGCGTGCAGCAGGCGAGGCGCACAGGGCCGTCGTCATGAGCGTGTCGGTGGGTGTGCGAGTGGAGCAGTTGGGCGGGGAAACACACGGCACCCCTCACCAGGAAGAGTGCAGAAGAAACAATTAAAAGAGGGAAGAGTAGAAAAGAAAAGCGTCAATAGTGATTGCCCAAAAAGCAAAAAATAGAAGATGGTGATTAAAAATAAGAATTAAAAATTTAAGCAAATTAAACCATTAAAAATGAAAAAAAAAAACGTTCATATTGGTTGCCCCAAGGCAACAAGCAAAAAAGGGGGAGAAAAAAAACGGAAACACAAAAAAAAAGAATTGCGGAGAGTAATTCATTACCGGATGTGCGTCGGTGTGGGGAAGGGCGCAATTGTCCCACACCAAGGCCGCACACTCCTCACGCAGCCGCAAGGCCCCACAGTCCCAGCAGAAGAAGCAGCGGCAGCAGTCCGCTCTCACGCATAGTACCAGCAACGCTGTTATCCCACTGCGACGAATTTAAAAGGCTGCTGCTGAGTGTCGCCGCCTCTGCTTCCTTGACCTGTGGATGGAGCCCATCTTGTCCCTTGCCTTCAGCGTTATGTGCTGCTGCATTTGTTGCGTCGGGGTTGCCCACAGAGAATTGGGTTGGTTGATCTGCCTGCATCATATCTCCACCTTCCGTCCCCACCGTTTTTGCATCATCAGATGAGGAAGCACCAACATCAGTAATGGCGGCGCTTGAAGATGTGGCAGATGCCGGCTGGTCTGCAGTTCCCTCCTCTGCTGAGGATGTCGCGGCATTGGGCTCCGCTGGTTTCGGCTCTTCTGATTCCGACTCCGCTGATTTCGGCTCTTCTGATTCCGACACCGCTGGTTTCGGCTCTTCTGATTCCGACACCGCTGGTGTGGATGGAGCGCCACCGCTCGCACCACTGCTCGCACCACTGCTCGCGCTCAAAGTTGCTTGGTCCGTCTGCTGTGGTCCGGCAGCAACAGGCGATGGCACAGTTGGCTGCGTATTTGTGGCAACCGTATCGCTGGCAGATTCAACGGACGAAGAGGTAGCTGCCGCCGCCGGCACCGGCTTCCTTTCCGGAGGTGGAATGGTGACTTTACTCGCGTTGAGGGCACCAATCTCAGTTTCATTCAACGGGCGGTTGTACAGAAAGACGTTCGCCACCGTCGCATGGATTTTTCTGCTGCTCAACTGCTCATCGTACGCGCCAAAGTAAAAGTGTGAGATCTCGTCCAGCTCTTCATTGAACGAATTTCTCAGCCTCAAATTCCAAAGGAGAGTCCCGTCAACGTACACGGAGCCCACACCGTCATGCATTTTGAGCACCACGTGATACGTCTTGTCCAGCTCCCATTTGGTTAAATACCTTAGGTACGACCCGTGCACCACGCTCCACTCCATATTATTATCGTACGACAGTCCCAGGAGTGTTGTCTTCCCCATTTTCTCCAGGCCCATCAGGGGAGTGATGCCCTTCGGCACCTCGTGGATCGACACCGTTGCCGCAAGAGTGAACCCATAGTTTGCAAAGTGGAGCGGTATGTTCGGCCACTGCTTGTCCACAGGCCACTCGGCCCCCGCGCCCTGCCCTTCGAACGTCAACCCACTGGGAACCTTTTTCTTCGCACCCCTCACAACGGCATTCACCCCAAGGTACTCGTCCTCCCACTTGTCCCCACGGAGCCTATCGGCCAAATGGCCCACAAGCCCAGCCGTGGGGATAGAAACAGAACAGTCCCATCTTGACAGTGCGGCGTTCGCGGCAATTGAGCTGCATTGTCTCAAGGCAATGTCATTTGCGGCCCAAGTATCCAGCGCATGCCTTATCCAGTAAAGCTCGGACGTCAGATCCAGGAAGAAGGTTCCAGAGTCGCTTCCAACACCGGCCTCGTACAAACAATACAGTTTATTATCCGCGTACAACAGGGAGCTGGAGGTCGCGCCATACCCAGTGGGTAGCAGGCCAACGTGGTAAATGCGGTTCGTGTCCGTTAGCCACAGGTGAATCTCGCTCTTTCGGTTGTCCCCGGAATATTCCAGCTGGGTGAGGAGGATCACCTTCTTTCCGCCAATGGTTGCAGTGATGAATCCACTCTGAATGTGGAGCCCAAGACCTGCCAATGAGTTGCTCCACACGCGCGAGAGCGTCCCCAGAGCCTCCTTCCACGTGTTCCCCTTGTCAGTCGACTCGTACACCCTTCTGCGGCCGTACTCACATGAGGTGATCATGATGATTTTACCAGCCTCCCATTCAAGGATACTGGGGTTGGTGCAGCCCGCATGTGTCGCGCTTTTCGCAAAGGTCCAGCGCTGTTGAGTGAAATTCCAGTAAATGATTGTGGACGCGGTTTTCCCTCCAAATTCCAGAAACTGCACGGGAAACACGAGCGTGTTATCCGTCATTTTCGTGATGGGAGTACTGGCATCGTTGAGGAAGCCAATCATGTCACCGGGTTGATAGGGATAAGGAAGGCGAAAGCTCATAGAGACGGAATTCATCGACAAACCTCCGCTTTGTCCAGGCCCCGTCTCCATAAAATGTATAACAGACTCCACACCACTTCCTCCCCACCAATTGGCATAATGAGGTCTGACTCCCTTCCGTAAGTCGTAGCCCTCCACAAATGCAAAAAGCGATCCGAAGGGTCCAAAAGACGACGGAAGCGACATCCGGTGAGGGTGTACAGAAAAAGCGTCAAGATCTTCGGGTCTCGGGTACGAACTCCAATTCACCCCACGATTCAAGCTGAGCTGCGCCGTCAACTGCATGGACGCACTTCCGCTCCCCACAGTTCTATTGAACTGAGCTCCAGCAATGGCCAGCAGCATCCCGTCCACATTCACAAGATGGGGATTGCGGAAAATGTGGCCAGGGACCGGTGGGTTTGCGGCCTGATGCCCCCTTGGCAACAGCCCCGAACCTTGTCCTCCATAGGGATTTCCCACTCCCGTTCCAAAGCTTTGGGCCTGCACAGACCCCGCGGCGCCGCACATCATCACGACGAGGAGGAGTAGCGGCACCGCGGAATCAAACACACGCCGGGACATGTTGGGCCTCTGCGGCTCACTCTCTCCTCCTTCCCTCCTCCTTCCGCTGGATCCGGTCACGCGGCGACGGTTGTGTGTGCGGGGTGCCTTGACAGCAGCAACACGTGAGAGCATGTAAATATGTGTGTGGGCGGTGTGTGTGTGCTGTTTTTGGTCCTTTCAAAGCCTTCGAATTTCACAGTAGCGATTCACGCTTGTAGTAACTTCCTTCCTAGCTTGTATCTTTGTGTATGTGTGTGTGTGTGTGTGTGTGTGTGTGCGAGGAATTAAATTAAAAAACAAGCGCCCAAACAGGACGTGGGAGAAGAGTGGTTGGCGTCACGCATCCACAGTACAACACATCAGTGTCTTCGTAACCACTGCAGTCATTATTCTCACCTTCCAAGACGACTCAAGCACTGTGAGACCGCACACAGAAGCAGAAACGCTTAATTTCACGCACGGGGCAAGACGCTCTCCGGAAAACGGCACCAACCAACAGAAAGTAGGAGCGAACGGAATCCCAAGTGCTGCAAAAAAAGAAAACAACAACAACTTCATTCTCCACGGCCGTGTACAGAAGGCGACAATGCGAGATATAAACATGAAGATGCACACGCGTCTCTGATATTCGTAAATATGACCACCTGAGGTTCCAAGTGCTTCTGGCGGAGTCTTGCCCACTTTTTGTGCTGCCGTACGACAACGAAGCCTCACCATCCCGCAAAGGAAAGTCAGGCTGTGCAATAGCAACAGCCGCAGGCGTGGCAGAGACAACAGCCGCGGCTACTGAAAAGTGAGTGGATGGATCCGCCGTTGCATTCACTGTTCCAGACACCGACAGGAGACAAAGAAGAACTCGCACCATCAGTCCGTGCCTTCTGCTTCCGTTGCCCACGCAAAGCAAGTGGAACACAAGAGTCATGCGAACAAAAACAACAACTACACATACAACACCAGCGAACTTGTCAGAAAATCGCTCCTTTTTTACTTTTTCTATATGTTGCCTGGATGCTCTTCCTGTCAGACTTTTAGCGTCCGTCAGGTTCCCCATCTGTTGTGTCATTTGGCAAGCCCGTTTCTCATACTTCGTGTTCGTAGCGACAAATCAGACAGTCATGTGATCAACAGTCACTCCGTTCCTGTTGATGTCACTCGCTTATGCTCATGGCAACAGACACTTCTCCTGGGCTCATCATGCCTCTCTCAATTCAGGAGGTCATTGGCAACACGGGAAAGCATGCGCCTCGCCACCCCCCCCATCCCCCTCAAGCACAAATGCCGGTGGCCGCGCCGAGAAATCCGTGTTGACCCGGTCGTTTTGCTCTCTCCGTTACTTGCAATGTGCTTATTCATGATTAACGGACTGTCCACGCCGGGTTTGCGCCAGCAGGGTAGGGTCAGAAGGAGTCTCATGCACCGAGTCCCCCAGCCATGATGCCTGTCAACCATCACCAAAATTTTTAAAAAAAGTGAAAAAACTATGGTTTTTTGGGCCTCTCCAACGCCCTTGGGACCCCCAGTCATGTTGATTGCTGCAGGAATATACGAAAAGGAATCCCCAGCAAAGAAAACTCCGCGACTACAGGTGCCGTCCCTCCTCATATTTCACAAATAACGGGTGCAAACAACATTGATCCAACCCACGCCCTGCACGTGCATTGTGCACTTCAGCACAGCAGTCAATGTTCCCAAGCAAAAGCCCCAATCTAGAAATGAATTCCGCACGACACACCAGAAAGAAAGCCGCCATCCGTGAAAGCTTCCGGCGTGGCCAATTCCATCTCTTCCCATCGCCAATGGAGGGAATAAATTGCTGTTGGCCACGGCAAAGCGGAGTAACAGTGCGGCAACAAGGAACAGCAACAGCGACAGGGAACCCCCACCGGGGCAGTGGAGAATGAAGCAGAAACGCCATCCTCTTTGTCCCCTTGTCCCACATCGCAGCACCGCATTTCCTTCACCAGACTCACAGGGCATCGATACCATCATTAGTATGCCATTCATAATCTGGGTGTGTGTGGCTAAAATCATCGTCCTGCATCAGCGTCAGGTGAAGACCGCAATAGCGAAATTCCTCCTCATGTGGGTGCCACGGGGCATCGATAGGGTGTTCGTTTGCCCCCGGCGCTTTTGATGTCCATGGTATCAAAAAAGAAAAAAAAAGAAAAGGCGCGGCACACAACTTGAAAACAAAAGAAAAATCAAAGCCAGAAAAGATAGCCTCGGGGGTATTGGGCAGTCTACTCAAGTGAGGCCCACATCTCAGTTGACTCCCATAACACGCCACGCCACCTTCTGCCCGTCTTCCCCCTTGACGTACCAACTGCCGTCATCGTCATGTCGTCTTTCGGATTCATCACGCGAAAAATGTCAGTTACGTTGCCTGTACTTTTTATTCGCGCACCCTGCATGGCGGGAGGTGTCCTTGTCTGCCGAATCTGCCAGCATGAGCCCATTATTCCACGGTGAAATTTCTGCTGTATTTGCTTGTCAAAGGGAGAATGGTGAGATGATTACGCTTAGACAGGTACACAAATTGAAATCATTCAGTCTCTCCCCTAGGCCGGTTTCTTCTTCGACGACAGCCGTGGTGCCGCTGCGGCAAACAAAGCACTCTTGTTGACTGGGTTGGGCACAGTGAGTTCCAGAGCCAAGGCACGCGTCACATCACTCCAAGAACGTCGTCCCGCAGTCGGCAGAACCGACGCAGCATTTTCTCCCACCTGAAGCGTGTATAAGGAAAGAAGATCAGTCGAGCGAATTTCACCAAAGTTTGCCGCACCTGTCGCTGGTGCTGGTGACAAATCAAGCGATGGCGGCGTCGCCCTGGTGCCCTCAAACATTTTGTTTGTCAAATCGTCGCAGTACGCTCGCCACACAGGCGTCCCCTCCTCCACTACAGTCTGCAGCACTGTGTGCACCAACTCAGCGATAATGTTCTCCATCACGTGTGTGCCGAGCACATTCAACACGAGCTGCTCTGCCGCCGCCCGTGTGGCCACGCTGTGTGATCGATCCTGCCGTGAGTACATCTGCAATTCGCCAAGGCAGCTGAAAATAATAACAGTTTTTTCCTCTTGGCGGAGACGCAGCGTCTCCTCCGCGGCATCGTCACATTCCCGTGCGATGTCACTCTCCCCATTTTTTCGATTCTCACTCGGCCCCTCCACGGCATCACCCGTCGCAGAGTCGTTTAAAAGCGTCCGCCGCATATCAAGTTCGTCAAAAAGGCGGGCAAGACGTCGTTTCGATAGAATGTACTGTACGACGCTGCTTAGCTCCACCGCCTCCAGGCGTGGCATAAGACGCGCGACACGATCCACGGTCTCTTGCTTAGCGTAGCTTTCGCCCACCATCATGAGGTTGACAAAGGCATCCTTCGTGACAACAACCGACCTAACCCCGTCGCCGTCCACAGAAATCTTTGGGATGGAGTGGCGCAATATCCCCTGCTCATGCAGATGACGTATCGTAGATGCCAGCCGGCCACGGCGACGATCTTCCTTTTTGTGTGTCACCTCGTCAATATACCCAAAGTCCAGGCGGATGTGTTTCCACAGCTGCTGCATCATCGCATCGTGCCGCTCAGGAGCAACGTAGGTTCTGCAAATAGCGTTGCGGGCAATATGCGAAGCACCGGCAACGTGCTTCCCCCACGAGTCATACTCCACGTCGCACAGAAGACAAGTGGCTCCTCGCATCGCTGTCGTAAGCACCACAGCGAAGTGAACGCTCACTCCATGCGCGGAGACGCGTCGCATGGCAACTGATTGTGCAGCACGCTCCACCCTCTGTGAGCGACGTAAACAATTTTTCTTAGAAAATTTTTAAAAGAAAAACCTCAAGCAAAGGCAAAAGATGTCGTCCTCTTCCCCTTCTTCGCGCCTCCTTTGCCTCCCTCTCTCTCTGGGTCTCGTTGCCTCCTATTTTGGGATCCTTCGCAGAACGAGGAGCGAAAAATGAGAAAAGATAAAGAAAGGGCAAACATAAAAACAAAAACAAAAAGGACTTTTCTGCAAAAAAACAAAAGGCCGCAGTTCCGTCGGGCGCGAACGACCCACGCCAAACCGCGGTCGTACACAAGACGTCTTTTTGTGTCGGCGAACCAAACAAAAATAAATAATAAAAAAAGTAGCAGCCCGACGAGACCACCAATGACAGAACGATGCGACAGAAAAACTAAATAGCGAGAACGCAGCCCGTCATTTCGCCTGCCAGGCATCCACCTCGGTTATGCACAGCCCAAAAATAAAACGGACAGAGTCGCACCTGCACAGACAAAAAAACAGAGACATTTTGTCGCAATTTTTCTCCTACTCCGTCTCTTGTGTGCGCTCTGCCTTCTCTCCCTCCGTCCCCTTCCCCCCTTATTGTCCTCATTACGCCTTGAGAGAAGTCTTGAAGTGGTTCTTAATTCTGCGGTTCACCTCCTTCAGGTAGCGGCAGCGGCCTGTGCCAGTGCGACGGCGTTTGATGGCCTTGACGGACCAATTGTAACGGCGACGGCTCGCGCGTGGGTAGGCGCAGGCCGCACAGCGCTCCCACTGAACGTGGTATGCGTTGCGGCCGCAGCGGCGGCAGAGGATGTGAGTGCGCCCATGGCGCTGGCCCATCGACGTGGTACCCTTCGTCATCTTCGAGTCTGGCCTATTAGAAAGAAAGAAGTAGGACGGCAAGAATACAAAAAAAAACCCTCTAAGAATGCAAGAACATACACATACACACACCACGCTGTGCTTTTTATACACAACGCAAAGAAATCCATTCCGTCTTTTTTTCTTCTCTTTGCACCCTTGTTTATTCCTTCGTTTTGAAAAGAAAGGAAGGCTGCAACGCCCTCCTAACCCACACAAACCCAGCGATTTGCGGGCCTAGGCGGCACTACCACTCCATCATCCGCGTCCTTATCCTCATTTCCCTCTTCTTCTTGCGCCTCCTGACTAATAGCCTTCTCTCTTTCCTCCTCCTCCGCGCAGGATTTGGTGTCTTCTTGAGGTGTGACGGGAATGTGCCATGTGAGGGGCTTCAACTCTTGTATGCACTGCGCATACGACTCGGGCATCACCCAATGCAGAAGCGTGCGGCCATCCTCCCGAGAGCACTTGAACGCGATGCGATGCCGATCCCGCCAGCGAGCGAAGAAACGAGGGCTAAGCAGCTTGAAGTGATGATCTCGCATGAGATCGTTGGTTAGCACCCAGACTGTCTTTTCAACCAGACTGCCGGCGGCGGTGGTGTCCGTCGGTGTGGTAAGTTCCAAAGCTGCGTACAGCCAGCAGAGATCATCGTTGAGGCCGCTCGGGGTGCAGTACAGAATCCCCTCGCGTCGCCACTTGGCGACGATCACTTTTTTTTCTTCTGTCATGTTCTTCGGCTCACAGTGTCTTTCGTGCAGGAGGATCAACGGCCGCATACCACGACGTTGTGCCTCCTGCACCGCAAGATCGATAAGGTGGAAGTTCACGGTAACATCCACAGGACCATGTTTCGTCCACTTCACATCTTTCGGCTTGATCCCCTCCGCCCTCTTGCCGCGCGCCAGCAACAGTGCCCGCTTCGCTTCCTCGTACCAGCTGCTCAGGCCGTAGTAACCCAAGTTAGCCCCGTCAATCAGCACGTCGATACGTTGCCCGTGGGTTGAGATAAACCGTCGCCATGCCTCAAAGGCCACCTTCACACGTGTGGGGTTGCCTCGTGGTGCCATCATCACAACGTTCATCACATCACTGAGAAGCCTTTCCTTCTGTGCTGCGGTGAAGCGATGGCCTCTGAGCACACACCCGCAAAAGGAGCAAGTGCCGGGCTCTCGGGTGGCGTCGTCGTGTGGGAATTGCACCTCTGCCATGCGAATTCCCGCCGCTTGCGTCCACGGACAAATCACATCCGTCACCATCGCCTCCGGCACGGTCAGCACATGCTCCTGCATCTCCCGCAGCATGAAATGCAGTGTAGACACCGGCTCACCAACTGCCACGCAGAGCCGACCCAGTTCAACGTATTCCGCTGCACGCAATTCAATACCCTGCCTCAATGCCTCTTCGTAAACGGCAAACGCCATGCGACGATCCCCACGCCCACACCAGAAGGCCAAAAACACTGAAACGCTGCGAAGACGCAGAAGCTTTTTAGAAACCATGAATGAAAACATTTGCGTCGCAGCAGGGACGTCGCCCACGGCACACTGAAGACGAAGTATAACGGCAAGAACGCTTTCATCTGTCCATGATTCCACCATCTGTGATGCCTGCACTTTTCGCACCAGTTCAATGCCGATACTCTCCTTGTGTCTTTTCTCACAGAGGAACAGGGCACTCGCAAATGCCTTCATCGAAAAGACTGAGTTCTCCAGACCAACACAAACTTCTTGTGCCACCTCATCAACATGACCCTTGCCGACAAGCTGCCCCACTCTGCGCTGCAATTCCTCGGCTGGTGAGGAACTCTTCCGCCGCACAAGTTGGGAGGATGTCGGGTGGCCAAAAGTGAGGCTGGAGAGAGCAACAAGGTTCGAGCCGCGCTTCATCCAATCATGAGCCCTCACAACCTCCTCCTTCCCCCTTTCTTCCCAAGGCAGAGGGGAGAAGAAAAAAAAACGGCAAAAAAACACACTAAAAAGCAACGGATGTGAGCATACGTTTATGATAAGAGAAGGCGCGAAGGGAATAAACCAACACACACGTACATATGTATATATATATATATATATGGCCTTTCAAACGCGTGTAGCTTTGGCCTGCGCCGCTCTTCATATTGGAAACACAAACACGCAAAAAAGGAAACGTATTCTCTCTTGTTGTTGTTGTTGTTTTGTTTTATTATTATTATTATTATTATTATTATTATTGGAAAAAAGGCGATCCAAATGAAGTTGGGAAAGAGAACCAAAAATATTAACGGAATAAAAGGAAGAAATGAGGTATACATGCAAATAGATGCATATTCACATATGCATACACAACCTAGGCCTCAGGGAGGAGAGTAAAAAAAAAAAAAGACAAAGAGAGAGAGAAAGAGAGAAGTAGCCAAGAAGAGTCTCATCTCGACAGGCTTCGAAGTTTTCCTGAGAGAAACACCACGACAAGCTGCATCGCCCAAAGCACCAGAAACAGGAACAAAACCCACATGACAAAGCAAAACAGGGCCATATTCCCATTACGCACAATAAGAAACCTACAATCACCATCAAGGGTGTAATATTGATAAATGAACAGTGAAATCTGCAGCGGAGTCAACGGCAACAAAGCCCACATCAAACGGAAGACGCTTTCGCGACTTAGCAGAAGCAGAAAGAATAAAACTAACATAATTACGATGGAGGCTCCCGCCATCGCCATCGTCGTGATGGACGTTGTCTTGCAATCCGCCACACTTATCGACCCCAGTACCAAAAAAGAAACGTTCAACTCAAACAGGAAAAGGCACAAAACATGTATCATACGCACAAACGCCGAATACTTCTCTATAATTCGTTCCCTCTGATATCCAAAACAGGCAAAACCAAAGCAATTGATAGAGTCATACATTGCAAGGGCTCGAAGCATACGCAATATGGACACCAAAAATGTAAGAATGGCCGACGCCGTCAGGAGCCTAAAGAAGTGCTGCTTCGGAGTCGGGAGAAGTTTCTTATTGTCGACAACCACAATCGATTGATAAATAAATTGTGGCATCGCTACGCAAAGGGCAAAACAAAGACTAGATAAAACCTGAGCAGCAACAATATCGTGTAGAATGACAACATACTTTCCACACCGATTGGCCTTTCGGTACCGCACATACGTGAAGATACTAACCAAGTTGTACAGCGGTACCACCGGCACCACGAGAAGGTGCGGAGAGGGAAAGGCACAAATCATCTTGCCATACACAGCGTTCCTTGCCTTTCCACGCATCAAAAATATCATGCCAATAAGGTGCGCTGCGTATCCGATACCATACACAAGGGCTGTGTAGTATCCAAATACACCTTCAAACCTCTCATCATTAAGAGTGACCCATTCTATCAAGGCAAGAATAATGCCGGTGATGCAAAAAATCTCCAAAACCGTGCTTAAAATCATAGTGAAAAAATCAAAGTAACAGGTCGAGTGAACATAATTTAAACGAATAGAATTGAGTCGACCGGGTGGTAAAACATGTGGGTACTCGCACAAGAGTTTCAAAAACTCAAATCCACTATCCTTCATAACCGCATAACGCTCTGGGCTAAGACGTACAAAATTCAGTTTCAGCAGTGACGGAAGGTATTCATAGAAGCTCAGTGAAACTCTACCAGCTTCAGAGGAAATAACAGTGTCTACACAACGCTGAATCTCCGAATGCACAGTTTTGTCCTCAAGATCAAGACATCTGGAATCAATAATCATACGGACAAGGTATGGGTTAAGCCGTGCCTTCTTCAGTTCATCGCCTGTCACGGGATTTTCCTTGGACCTGCTTGACAGGGCAGCAGCGACAAGATGGCCAAAGCAGTCGCTCGGATTCTTGCAATAGGCCTGCAAAGTAGAAACAAGATCAATCTCGATACGTGGAGTTTCCAACTCCTCCTCTTCTTCCTCCTCGTCAGGTAGATCATCAAGAGTAAGATGGGTAATGTGGTTAAGGGCGTCAAAAGGCTCAGTCAAGCCGTTGGTGTGCACAACCTGCAGCAAAGACGCGTCCTGCGAGGGATTCCCATTCCCCACTGGCGGCTCTAACATCCTCTCCAGGAGATGACCAGCACTAACAGCAGCATTTAGAAGGCCCCTCACTGCCTTATTTTGTATGGTGCCCCAGAGCCTCGTCTGCTGCGCATCGCCTTCCTGTGCGTTACGTGATGTGTCTTGATGCTCTTCTTGAGGACCAAACGGATCGTTGGGTGCGACGCTCAAACCCACCGCCGACCGAGCAGTGACAAATGCTGAGCTCTCCGCTGTTAACATCCTAGAATCGTCGTCCGAATCGCGCGGCGAGCCTCCTAAAAGGCACACTGGCTTTACCGATATATCCGAGGAGCTGTGAATAGACAAATCATCGGACATGTTCTAACATAAAACAAGCAAATCCAAAAAAAAAAAAAAAAAAAGACGCCTACACTCAAACACTACACCTCTTCTTCTTTAAACCTTCTCTTTAGCCTTCCTCCGCAAGCGGCCCCACGCAGCTATCGGTGCCGTGAGTTAGGCGTCAATTCATAACAAAAAGCCGTTCCAAGAAGACACGACGCAGAAAAAAAAAAAAAGGCAGATAAGCATGAGATAAAGCACAAAGAAACAAAAAAGAAAGAGTGGAAGTGGAGGGATCAGGGCCAAAGAATCATCTGCAGTGCATCCACGGATCTTCTTACAATACGGAAGGAAGAATTACCCCATCCCACCACCATCACTACCACAGTTAGTAAGCACCTCGTCCCATTTTTCTTTTCGTTTAATTTTTCAACTCATTGCCCACTTTTTTTTCCCCCTTTCCCATTCGTGTTGTTTGGTTCGGTTGGATCTTTTTCTTTCCTCACTCCTTCTTTTCGCCTGAAAGCTATATATCACTGTTTCGTTTTAATCAGCACAACACAACTGGCAGTTTTTAAATTTTAAATCCTTTCCTTCCATTCTTCCCATTCCCTGTACGCGTGATGCATACATAGATGCGTATGTAGGTGTTTTTCAGCGTACACTACCTCTGCCTTCAGTGCTTTCATTTAGTTTTTGTTGTTGCTGTTTTTTCGAAGGCTTCTTCCGAAAGCCAAATGTGCCTACTTTGTCCAGTGGCGCGTCTTACTTACTTGGAGGCCCCGGACTTCGAGAACAGGGAAGACAGCGAGGCCTCTTGGTGCAGATTGTCGATCGCCCGCCCAAGCAACGGTGCTATTGTGAGGACCGTCAGCTTGCTGCACTTTTGGGAGTTGATGTTCTGCGCAATAGAGTCCGACACAACAAGTTCACTCAATGCCTCGCAGTTGTTGATGCGCTCGCACGCCGGATCCGTCAGGATGCCGTGGCTGGAGCAAGCCACCAGGCGTACCGCCCCCATCTCTTTCAGCAGGTTACACGCCTTACAGAGTGTGCCTGCCGTGTCCACCATGTCGTCTACGATGATGCAAATATACCCGTCGACATTACCAACGGTTTGCATGGAGTCAACCTTGCCAGCCTCTACACGTCGCTTAAGGATCGTCACGATGTGGCTGGCACCAATGCGATCAGCCAAGACATTAGCACGTTCCACGCCTCCCGCATCAGGTGACACCACAACGGTCCTCTCCTTGTCAAACCATGGTTGCCTCATTATGTAAGTCGCAAATTCAGGAAACATGAGGAGATTATCAACCGGCATAT
>NW_001849404.1:0-9517 GCF_000209065.1 Trypanosoma cruzi
ACCTCACCCTGTGCAATACTCCACTGAGTGAAGTGATGATGCTGTATTTGTCGGAGTGTGTAAGTCTAGAGCGTGTGGTGGTGAATTCATGCCGAGGATTGAGGTCACTGGAATGTTTGTCCTCGCTTCAGCGGTTAACCGAACTATCTTTGCTGAATATGGGCATAACAGAAGAAGGCCTCGCTTTCATTAGTAGTTGCAATTCCTTACGACACATACAGTTGGATAATTGCATGAAACTTCAGGGTATTAATTGTTTGGGATCGTTAATTGGCTTGCGAACACTCAGCGTTTCACGGAACAGGGTTTCAGACGATGGAATTCGAAGTTTAAGTAATTTGAGAAATTTAGAACAACTCCGACTTGTTTCCTTCAATCGCCTATCGAGTGTGGAGCCTGTTTTGTGCCTGGACAAGCTTCTAGAGTTAGACCTCACAGAGAATTGGGTCACAGATGAGGGCTGTGCGGCACTGGCAAACTGTGGCCAGATTCAAAAACTCAAGCTTGCTTCGTGTCGCTGTGTGTCGGATGTGCGGTGGATTTGCGCCTTGACATCTCTTCGATTTTTGGACTTGTCAAAAACGCACGTGCGAAGCGCTGACCTCCAATTACTGACGATGTGCCAACGGCTGGAAGAACTTCATGTTGCTTCATGTAGCGGTGTGAAGGATGCGTCCTTCGTTGAAGGTTTGTTGTCTCTTGGACACCTGGATCTTACCGATACAAGCATAAAAGATGCCGGAACCCAGTCTATTAGAAAATGCACTGCGCTTACTTTTCTCTCATTGCAGGATTGTCGTTTTTTGACGGATATACAGTTTGTGGAGCCACTGAGGAACCTGCTCAACCTGAATTTGGAAGGCACGGAAGTGGTGGACGCCAACATTATTCCGCTGATGCACTGCACAAAGCTGGAGGTTCTTTCACTTCGACACTGTCTTTTTTTAACAGATGTTCGCTGCTTGCGGGAACTGAAGGCACTCAAGTCATTGGATCTTTCCGGGACCTATGTCACTGATGAGGGGGTATCTGACGTATCACAATGCATTTCATTGGAACGGATTGATCTTAGTGAGTGTTGTCTCATTACCCACTTTGAGTTTCTTCGCCCTCTAACTGCGTTGAGGCATGTTATTGCAGATCGTATGAATGTGTTGGATGTGACTGGCTTAGGAGGAAGCGGATCCGTGGAGAGAGTGTCAATTGCCGATTGCAAACGGCTGGGGTCCATGGGCATGCTGGAGGCCCCACGACTGCTGGATCTTTCTCTGAAAAAGAGCGCCATTACAGACAGTGGCATACACAGTGTTCTGCTGCGGTGCCATTCTCTGCGACGTCTCAATTTACAAAATTGCACATCCATCACGGAACTTAGTGCTGTTGCACAACTCCCTTCACTTACGGAGCTTTTGGTGCGGAATATGAAAATAACGAATAAATCTGTTGCATTTGTAGCACGTTGTGCGACTTTGGAGAAACTGCAGATGGTGGAATGTGTTGAAATCACAGATGTGAACAGTCTAAAATATTTGCACCGGCTGGTGGAACTGGATCTCTCAAGGACAAGTGTCACCTCTGGGGGAATTGTGGGCCTTGCACGCTGTTATAACTTAAAGAAATTGAACCTTAGCGGCTGTCGTTACCTGACGGAGGTGAATTGTTTGGGAGAACTGCGTCTGCTGAGGGAACTTCACTTGGGACGAACTACAGTATCGGATAGCGGTATAGTGGGACTCTGTCGCTGTATGCAGCTTGAAACCCTCATACTCACAAACTGTAGTCAAATTAGGGAGGTGGAAAAGCTCCAGAATTGTCTGCCTTGCCTCGTAAAATTTGATGTGTACGGCACGTCCGTCGAGGATTCTCGTCGATACCTTGGTGTGGGCCAACGTGTCCAACATGCGTGTGTTGTTCTCTGAGGCTGCAGAGCTGGTTTTTATGCAGGTGGAGGTGTGTGTGTGTGTGTGTTGGTGGTATCGCAAGGGCCTTGGTGTTGTATGAAATTTGTTATTTTGTTGCTGAGGGAAGTTATGGAAGGAAAGCGAAAAGAAAATAAAAATCGGAAAGTAATTGTGGTTTGTTGTTTTGTCTCTCCCCTCTCTTCAGCGGTACGAGGTAATATTCAATTCTGCAGGCTGACAGACACACGTATAACCGCGGGACGGAGGGAAAGAAAGGGGAGAAGGTGGGGAGGCAGCCTGTTTTTTTTTTTTTTTTTTGGTTTTTGGTTTTTTCTCTTACTGAGACCAGTAAGAAGGAATATATTTTAACTAACTAAATATATATATATATATATATGCGCTTCTTTTTTTTCCGTCCGTGTCCCACACCGTTAATTTCACGGGTGGGAAAGCCAAGCAGGGAATTATTCTGGCGTATTGAGGGGTGAATTATTTACAATCTGCGAAGTGTTATTTCAGTGCCACACCAAGTTTATTATTGTTATTATTTTCTTTTTTTTGTGGGTGTGTGCATTTATATGTCTATATGTGTGTCCTTGCAGCCGTCTGTGGCCGATGCTTTTGGAGTTTCTTTTTGACTACTTTTGGATCTACATACAAACACGCATGACATTCTTTGCTTTTTCTCTTTTCTTTTGTTTTTTTTTGTCTCCTTGCCTTCTGGGTGCGTGTTTTTATTTATTTATTTTTCTTGTTGTTGTTGGTGGTGGTGGTGAGTCCTACCCTACTTTTCTTTTTTCGTGTTAGGATGGATATGTCAATCACTGTGCAGCTCGTCTTTGCGCCAACGGGGTGCCAATTTCCGGTGGAGGTGAAGCATTCAAGAACCTCCCCCGTTTTCACCAGCTCGTCGTTAGCATCGTCATCGCAGTGGGGTGTTGCGCATTCATCAAAGATCTTCGTCTCTGATATCGTGTCGTGTGTCCACAGCTGCAGGCTCACACCGCTGCGCAATGCCGACACGGAGGGAAATGTGAAGATTTTTGTTGAGTTGTTTGACTACGACACGCTGAGACCCCTGCTAACCAATGAGCCGGTGGTGGAGGGGCAAAAGTTGCTGCTTTTTGTGCCGACCATTGTGGCCGATTCTCTGGCAGAGCACCTGCTTCATCAGTGGCGTCTAACCGCAGCGGATAACCAAATTGTTCATACGGAAGAAGAAGAACGTTGGAAAAACCTGCGGCAGGCGGTTTTGGCGCTCAATGTTCCCTTAAAACTCCATCAAGATCTCATGGAAAAGGAGTTGAAAACGTCTATTCATCTTCTTGAGATTACCTACTCACAATTAAACGATGCGAAGGAAAACGTACCTCGAGTGTTAGAAAGTATGAAGGAAGTAAAGTTGTTCTACGATCCAGAAGTGCCGCTAACAAGTCTTGCAGAGAGAAGCCATCTCGATGCCGCTGTTCAGATGGGAGAATCAAAACTAAGAGAGGCGGCGAAGATTCTGGATAGTGCGCAAGCCATGGCCCCTGCAGTTATGGAAGCCATTAAGGCAGAGGCGCAGGCCAGTAATGATGTTGAAAAAACATCCGCATGGAAAATGTTTTTTCCATCAATCAAAGACGGACGCGAGGAATCTTCAGTTACCGCGTTGATGTATGAGGTTGACCGCAAGGTTCAAGTCGTGCGTTCGATTGTAGAAGAAGTAGCCAAAATAACGAAGCGCTTGAAACGGTGCCAGCATTATGCGTCGGCCGTTTTGGGTCATGTAGTGGAGCCACACAAGAAGTTATGCCTACTTCCGGAGGGAATGGAGGCCGCTAGGGAAGTGGTGCATCGCCGAATCATTTTACGACGTGCTATCCGTCGGGTACTCGTTCCTTTAGAAGTGGAGTACCATGCGACGGAGCGAATTATTCACAAATTTGCAGAGAAGTGGAGTCAATGGCTACCGGATAGCCTCTACAGGGGCGTGTCAACTCCGCTCCCGCCTTTGTACCCCCCGGATGACTTCATTGCGAAAGACATGGACCATCTTTTTCTCGATATTGAAGATGATGAAACGGAGAAGCTCTTGGCCGCCATTGACGCGATGTCTTCATCGGTGCCACAGGAGAGTCAGGTGACAGAAAAGCGGTTACAGCAAATGGAGGCGAAGCTGCAACGTTGTAAAGCAGTGTTGGAGAGTGCCCAGAAAGAAAAGGCCGAACTTGAGGAGGCGTTGAAGCGAATGGGGACATCCTCGTTATCCACTACACATCCTCAGTCGTAAAGGGGGACCGGCGCTGAAAAGGGAAACTCCGAGATGTAGTGACAGTGCTGCCTTTAGTTGTTTTCCAAAACACGTTTAGAAGAAGTTTCTCCCCTTCTCCGCATCTCACTTTTTTTTTTTTCCATGCCTCTGTTTTTGTCTCTGGTTTGGTTTTTAGATTTTCTCCTTTTTCATCGTGATTACTGGGGCGACGGGCACCCCCTCCTTTTTTTCCTTTTTTATGTTCTGTGTGTGTGTGTGTGTGTGACTCTGTGACTCACTCTACTTTTATTGTTTAGGAGATCCAGTTTTTGGTATTATTTGCTCCTTCTTTTTCATTTTTTTCTTTTTTTCTTTTCTTTTTTTTTTTTTTTTTTTGTGTGTGTGTGTATGTGTGTATTTGTGCCTTTTTTGATGCTTTTGTGTTTCGCGCGCGTGAGGGGAGGTTTAATGAAAAAGGTTATTTGCGCCACGTCTTTCTTTCAGCCCTTTTTTTTTTTTGTGTGTGTGTGTACATGGGTTCGCGCAGCGGAATTTATTATGCCCTTCTGCCTCCAACTCCCCCTGTTATTGCCACTCACCATAGCGGATGCATAAACTACCTTTTTTTTTTCTCTTTTTTTTTTTTTTTTTTTTTTTGAGGGCTTGTGGCAGGGGAATGGTGTGGTTCGGCATGTGCCTGGTAGACATGCATAATAGCACTATTCATGCTTCTTTTATCAAGTTTAGGACTTTTTGCGAAGTCCACAGTTACACCCACCCGCACACAATCTCTCTCCGCCACGGGCGGGGGCGGGTAAAAGGAGCCTTTATCAACTCCTTTTTGTCATTTACTTGGTGATGATGGAGAATGGAGGGTCGTCTTGGGCTCACTGTTGTGTATTGCATGAATACGTATGGAGCCATGAAGACGAGACGACGAAACCACATCGTGTTTCCTTTTTTCTTCTCATCTTTTTGGATTTGAAGAAAAAAGTAAGGCTTGGAGTATTTATTTATTTATTTATGGGGGGAGTGGGGGGTGTCTGTTGTTATTCTATTGTCATCAGTCCGTGTGCGTTGTTGGACTTCTCTTTTGTTGTTGTTGTTTTTGTTTGTTTGTGACTTGCCGTTTCTTTTTTGCATAGGTGGGAAGGTAGAAAGGAGGGGAATATTTTACACATTATGCCTCCACTGCTTGCCATCAACATCTGCATTGTATCGTCGTACTTTGATGCAGCCGCGATTCCTCTTTCGTGGTCTCTGTGCCCCATGGAGGGCTACGGAAGCATGCAGTGGGAGAAGGAGAGGTCGTACCGTCTAATTGGTCTTGAAGAGAAGGCGCTCCGTCGCGGCTACGGACACCCCCACTGCACCGTTGCCCAGCTTAGCATCCGACCCTCTGATCTAGATGCATTACGAAACGTGGTGCGGGAGATTTGGCTTTCCATGAAGGAATTGACAGAAAGACAAGATGCGACAATTAGTTTAGTCGCATTAGATGATGGACCTTTTTTTGCCACAAGCAAAGATGGAGAAGAGATTCGTCTCCCCAGCATCAGGATTTTGCGCTCCGAGACTCTCTGTGCATTACATGAAAAGATTAGTTGTGCGGTGCTCCCATATCATGTGCTTCCCGCCACACTTGATGTAGGGAAAGCCGCTTTTCATCCGTCGTTTCCTGCTGATAACGCGGCCACAGTGGAGTGGATGAAAAATTACCTCTCAGAGAATTGCATCGATGCGTATAGTCCTCATATCACTCTCGGTGCCACCACGGTGAAGCCGATGACCTCTTCCTTTCTTTTCAAGC
The DNA here is from genome assembly GCF_000209065.1 of Trypanosoma cruzi. NCBI lineage: Eukaryota > Euglenozoa > Kinetoplastea > Trypanosomatida > Trypanosomatidae > Trypanosoma > Trypanosoma cruzi. The sequence continues at coordinate 5,948 of NW_001849404.1, forward strand.
CCACCACCGTGCCCTGGAGAGAGTGTCGTCTCGTCGTCAGTCGAATGGGTAATTATTGTTCTTGTTTTGAGATATACGATTAATAGGAGAGAGCGAGAGAAGGAGATAGAGAGGGACTGAAGCGGAAACCTTTGTTGCGCGGGTTTGTTGCATCACACGCGGATCTCAAGACATGGATGGGGTGCACCTGGTGTAATCGAACTTCGGGAGAACGTGAACGAACGGGTTTCCTTCCGTTGGTTTGAGACGTCCACGGCCTGTTGGCTTTGGTGATACATGCAAAAGCTGTTCGGGGAAAAGGGGTAACTGCGTGTGTGTTTCTCCTGGTAAAATAAATAAATAAATGAAAGGGAAGACGATTGAAAAGGGGGAGACGGACTCGTCACCGTGACAGAATCCCACACCCTCTCCAATACGTCATGGGCAAGAGTCACGCATCCCCCTCTTACTGTGTTGCTGATTATTATTATTATTATTATTTCCCCACTTTTTCTTTGCACACCTTTTTTTAAAATCACATTTCAAAGTAAATGGCAAGGAATTAATGAATATAAATATATACAAATATGGTGGGTTTTGGGTGTGTGAACTGTCGTATGTTCTTCAGGGATAGACAGTTCCAATCACAGTCCTGAATTAATTCACTTTAATACTGGCGATCACCGCTTTCACATTGACGTGCATTTTTTCTGCATCAACAGCAACGGAAGGCGGAGGGGCAAAAGTCTATTGGCATTTATGACACCGCCGTTCTTCTTTGCACAGTTTGTGGCATCTCCCATGCAGTCGGTATACGGGGTGCTTTTTCGATGATGGGTGTGTGGGTCTTTTTTTTTTTTTTTTTTTTTTTTACGCAGGCTTCATCGCCTGAATGAAAAAATAAAAAAATAAATAAATGATTCAAACAGAAGGAGAAATTAGTGAACAGAGAAACACGAAGCGAAACGAACGCTTTTGCGGCGTTTTGAGAAATATACTTTCAGAAGTTTTTATTTGGAGGACCCACATTTTGCCCCCCTTTTTTTTTTTCTTTTCTATCCAGTTCTTGGCGGTGGTGGTGTGGGGAATATAATTATTGCTTCTCCCGGGTATATATATATACCCGGGAGAGAAGGAAGAAAAAAAAAAAAAAAAGAACAGGGAAGTTCAAAATTAAAATTTTTGTGTGAGAGCGTGAGTTTCTTTGGATAGGTGAATTATGTCGACAACGGCAAACGTTGTTTCAATGCTAGCCACTATAGCCACCGTCGGTACAGTCAGTTCCCCGGTATTCACTGTGAGGAAGATGGAACAGCAGTGTTCTGTAGGGATCATGACGCCAACCTTTTTTTGCGCCCAACTTGCAAATACGGTTGTGTGGTCTATTTACGGTGTTTTGCAACTTTCTTTTGCCATCATCATATGTAATGTTATTGGGAACGCCGTCGCAACATACTGCTTGCTTGTCTTCCTTTCGGTTGCTCGGATGGAGGAAAAGTCAGGAAATCGACTTGTTAGTACAACATACAGAAAGTCCTTGATGACCATTGTATTTACTTTAATTATTATACTCTGCTTATCTACCATAATTGTCTTTCTTGCGTTTATTTCTCCTCAAAGTGCCAGGGTCTTCAATGGCGTTCTTGGAGGCTGTACCTCTGTTCTTATGCTTGGCTCGCCCCTTGCCCTTGCTGGAACCATTATTAAGAATAAGAACGCGGAGGGGCTGGCCCCAATAACCATGGCGTTTGGGTTAGCCAACACGGTGTTTTGGTTTTGGTACGGCATTTTGGTGAATGATAAATTTATTATGGTTCCAAATTTTCTTGGAGCAGTGGCATGCTTTTCTCAGTTTGTACTTCTTTTTATTTATGGGAAAAGACCTGGAGAGGCTGTTGCGGTGAAAACTGCCATCGCTCCGCTTCCTTTCGTTGAGGATTGAACGTGTTAGGTTTTTTTTATATGTTATTCCCTGGTGTTACCGATAAATGGAGGTTTGCTTGTACACAGTTTTTTTTTTTTTTTTTTCCTTTTGGGTGCTTGTGAAGAGAATGATCGCGGGAGACCTGGCCAACTTAATTAATGTATTTCTATCGTATGAATGGTTGGAAGAACACGGACTTTATGGGGGAGAGCAGGGAATTGATTGCGGCTAAATAATTTTATATTTTTATTTTTACCGTCCCACCCGCTCCCTTTTTTTTTTTGATTCCCACCACGCGGCGGTGTGTTGTGGCCGCGGGACCCCAAAAGTCCGCCAATTCTTAAATAATGATGCTTCAGATCCTAACTGAGTAAAAAAGGTCATTTAAGCGGTCAGAGATATATATATACATATATGTATCAGAAGAAAACACCGAGGCAATTAACTTCTTCTGCGTTACCTCCATGCTTCTCTATCTTCTTTGGTTTCTGTAGATAATTTCAGTATCCGGCCAGCGGCCCGGAGGATTATTGTGTGTGTGTAGGTGTGTTTGCTGCCGCCCAACTCAACCGTATTTAATAAATGAAGAACACCAATATTTCGCGTTGAACTTTTTTTTTTTTTTTCTGTGTGTGTGTGTGGTTTGCTGGGATTTTGCAGAGAAGAAAACGCATTTCATGAGAAAATGACGGCGTTTCCACCATTTGGCTGCAAGAGGCGGGGAATGAGACGCCTGCCAAAAGAAGCGGAAGTCCAGCAGCATTTGCCCTCAGTGGAGTTCAACACTTGCGGCGAATTGGCGATATTTTGGGCTGCGCTCTGGCCGTTGAATGAAAGGGAAGACGGACGCCAATAGTTCGGAGCGGCATTCGTCACTTCTTGCTACCGGGGGGCGTCACGCGACAACTTTGCTTTTGAGCTTACGTAGAGTTCGTCGATTCCTCAACCCCATTAACGCGACGGAGGGTCTGCCGAAGCAGAGCTGGAGATCAGTTGAACAGAACCCGAGCACAAACAGGATATGGGAAAGGGAAGCTTCTGGGGAGGATACCCTTTGCACAACACACATGGGGAAATCTCCAATAAGCAAGGGTCAGGCGTCTGGAGGATAGTCGCATCATGGGCGTGCCTGCTTGGGCACGACGACGCCACAATCCACCAGAAGTCAAACGCGCCGTGAGGAGAATAGGCAGGCGATATTTTCTATTGCGTTTTTTCGAGTCAATTTTTTGACATGCATTGCGGTATCGCGTGCCCCCAGACCTCATGGTGCTGTGCCGTGCCCCAGCAAGACGCAGCTGGTCCGGGCGCTGGTTGATGCCTTCAGCCCTGCGCCTACTTCCACGACCCCGTGAGGGAAACATTGCTGGCTTCTGGCTTCCCCGACAATACAGAGCAATTTACCCTGGCACCACGGTGAGGTACCTAGCCCTGAAATCACCGGGGAAATTGGGCCAATGGAAGCCGTGCCCAAGAGCATAAGAGTCTTCGCCACTCCGAAAGAAGTGGGACATTTACAACACAACTGAAAGGTTGGCAGTTACTATAAGAGACGACGAAATATTCTATAAAAAAACAAAATCACTACTCAACAAAAAATTATAATGCGCTCCACTGGCAACAGAACAAGAATTTTTTCATACTCGCCATACATACAAAATACAAAT
>NW_001849404.1:9617-11635 GCF_000209065.1 Trypanosoma cruzi
CTTGTTTTTATTTTCTTCTACTTTTCTCATTTAGTTTCGGTCTGGTCATGGATTCTTCTCCAGTGAATCCATACTTACTTTTGAGAGCGCAGAGTCATTCCGTCCCACAGACAAGGTTTCATATGCACTGAAACACCCCATCGGACAAAAAAGCGCCAGGGGTTTGCGAAAACCATCTCAATTGAATGATGATTGCTATCTTCTCCGATCTCTTGAGGAGCTGCGACGTGTGATTGCGTTGCCCCTGACGCCCAACACACTGACAACCTTCAACGAGCAGTTTGCAGGCTTATTGCAAAACTCTCCCGAGGCGTCGTCCATGCCCATATTTTTGGAAAGAACTCACGGCGCCCCCGTAGAGGACGCCGAGAGTCACGAAAACGAGCCATGGGACAACATCTACTCCGGAACAAGTGTGTGGCGTTGGCCGGTGGAAGTCTTGTACCAACGGTACCATTTGTTGATAGCCATTGATTTTGGGGTTTCGATCGTCGGTGTTTCAAGGAATGGAACGGTGCTGGTTGACAAGGTGCCGTTTGCCATCCAATCTGTGTTGGATGTAGTTAAAAAAACAATGCAAACACGTGAAAAGGAAAAAAATGAAATAAAGCATTGGGTCGACATGCACGTGGAGGAGTCAGAGCGTCACAACATCCTTCGGCAAGTGTGGAACCCCCGAATTGATATTTCCATCGTCCTGATTAATTTGCCCGGGGCGGAGGGGAGTGCGTTGACGTCCGTTTCTTCAAATTTCTCCTCATCGGGGACAGGCTGCGCGGCTGACGTGGAGGGACATCATGCGCACCTGTTTCCGGCGGGTGCGTTGCCGTTTCCTGCATTTGAGGGCGAATTCCCCGGTGATGCACACTGTCATCCTCACTTGGTTCCCTTGATGACGCGCTGTGACGCGGGGTTGGTGCTGAGCGACGAAAGCCTTTTGCCTCGATTGGAAAAAATATTGAGAGACCATGAAGAGGCATGCTGTTCGCGACTGGTTGGTGCTTGGCCTGAGAAGAGTCTGTTTGCCACCATGGAGCATCTTATTCGTTTGATTCCAGAGCGCTCTGCGCATTGCACGAGTCTTGTAGTTATTGGTAATGCCGATAAGGGCGGATCGCATGATAGTGTTTCATTGCTGGAAAGCTCTGTGAGAAGGAAAAACATTATTCTTTCTCTCTTATTTCTGAACGAGACGAATCTGTTCTTTGATTCAAGTACGAATGCCTTGTCGCAGTTCTTGTCGGCCGTTGGTGGCTTTGGTGTTTATTTCAATGAATGGCTCTCACTGGCGGCTCCAAGGCTTAATATCGACTGGTGTCGTCGTTTTGGGGGCCCACGTTGCTTGGCCCAACAATTATTTGTGCAACTGGACAACAAATTTCCTGTAAGCGTGGATCATGTTTCGCAGAATATGCCCACAACAGCTGCTGACCGGGCTGGTGATTGTTGTGTCCTGTACAACTCTGACAATGTTCTTGAAGATTTTACTTTGTTGCGTGTAAGTGATGTTACTTGTGTACTTCGTTGTGTGGCGGAGGCCCGAATCAATGAGGGGTGGAGTGTTGTGATGAATCACAGCACAGAGAACCCTCATGTTGCTCATCTATATGCTCGTTTTCATTGCCATCCTCGACGTGGAAAGCTTTTTATTTTGTACGAGATGGAAATTACTCATCCGGTGGCATATCGCCGTGTGGTGGTCTCTGGCTCAAAGGACCTTGTGGAATACTTTGTGAGGGCGAAGGATGATGGCAGGACTGTCGTACCCGCACAGACGGAGAAGAAAACAGGGTGGTTGATGTACCTTGCAATATTGCGTTCTCAATTGCGTCATTGGATGCTTGCAGAGCAAGTGGCTCTTCTGTGCCTGTTGGCTTCACAGCCAATCCGCCGACCCCTTCTGAAAGACATTCAGGAGCTTTCGTTCTCTGAGGGAGTCTCTGCAGGGTGGTCCGCACACTGCAGTGTCCGCTCCATTGGGCTTTTCTTTCGGTGGGAGGATGGGTCTGTTGCACTTC
>NW_001849404.1:11735-14142 GCF_000209065.1 Trypanosoma cruzi
TGAACGGGAAAATCCACCGACACGCCGAGCAGGTTGCGGGGGATGTTGCAGCGACGAACACTTTAAAGGCCCTGCAATCCGGGAGTGCTGATTGTGAGGATCCCGCAGCACTTCCGTTCCTTATGAGGATCGCGCTGTTTCTCGTCTCGGAGGATGGCAGGGACGTAGATTGCGTCAGCGTCCTCTCACCCGAGCACAGCTCAGATGAGCATAGTGATGCATATATGTCTTTCTGGACACCCATTGCTTCCGATGAGGCGCTGTGTGCTTCCCAAAGACGACTTCTGCTGCGTTTCTTTGTAAAGACCGCTCCCAGGCAGCTGGTAGATCTTTCGCGCGACAGGTACAATCCACCAGCGGAGGTGACACGACGAATATTTGGAGAACTGTTGCGCGATCGGCCAGAGAACCAGGTGGACGATGCGAAGATACCACCACGATTTTTCGCCAAGGAATCTTCTGTGAAGGATTTGAGTTTACTCTTCAGGCAGGCCTTGCCGTTCGACGAGCTGCCGAAGGCGGTTCAAGGCTTTTTTAATGTACTTGCATCGGATCTCGCTAGGAGTGTGGCATGCCACTGTCTGACGGAATGCCTGCACTCGGCACCGTTCGAGGCATTGCGTTCTCTCGTTCAGGGTGAGGCGACAAATACCAGGGCGGCACCTTCCCTCACCGGCTTTGAATATGACAATAAAAATGAGGGCAAAAACAGCAACGATGATGATGATGATGATGATTTGGACCGAGAAGAAGGTTATTTGCGTGAGTTGGCACAAGAATCGCAGGAGGTTCTGAATGCCGTCCCAAAAATTTCCGGCCTTGCGGAACTGTTGGCTTTCGCCGTGTCACCTGCCCTACTTAGTGCTCCCTGCTTTGAGGCTGATTCATTTACCGTGGAGTTTACGCAGCAGTTCTCGAGTAGTTGTGCTGTTAGTCCTGCGTTGGCTCTTTCGCATGTCTTCCAGCGTTGCCTGGCGGATGATTTAGTCTGTGTTTTTCAAGCCGCTGCCTCCGGTTTTCTTTTTGTGCCGAATAAGAAACACTTTGCGCTACGGTGGATTTTTATTTGCGTGACGGCCGACGCACGTGACGATGCTCAACGGGTGTGTCTTTTGTTTAGCGAGCACGAGGGAGACTTTGGTGTGTGCCGACAACTCTGCGAAAATCTTCGTCGACTGATCGAGGCGAAAATAAGGGAGGTCTGTCAGTTGCACCTTTTAAAGCAGTTGCGGGATACTCAGAACGCTCAGAATGAATGGATGCCGCGCAACTGGGGAGACCAATTCTCTTCTCCACCATCCATTGCCAGTGGAAATCAAGAATCCACAGTGTCACTACCAGCTGCATTTTACTGTCGGGGATCGACTGTTCTGAAGCTGCCCATCTACTATAAATTGCAGCATCAGTGCAAGAAGATACTTTCACGCATTACGAGTAATTGCTCCAGGCTCGAGCTCATCAATATTTACAACCGGGAGCAATGCTTTGTGGTGGCGGATGACGTTCAGACGGACGTGTTTCACTTCATCCGCCTCGTATTTGTGAGGGACACTGCGCATCTACCCTCATTAACAGTCCCATCACCTTCACTTTCCCCCGCCACCCGCTGCCCTCTGATGGTGGTACAGTTGTTTGGCTCCACCAAAAATGCGCTCGTGAAGCGTCCTCTCCGCAAGCTGCAGGATTATTGCTTTTTTTTGGCGATACAAGAACTCCAGGGACACCTGAACTATGTGCAGCACAAACTGATATCCAGAGTGGACCTTATTTTTCTGCAGTGTCGCCGTCGTGATCCTGTCATTGTGGACCTGGTGCAATTTGTGGGGGGTGAGCCAGTGCAGCCGTTGGATGTCCGGCTCGCTTTTGCCTTGGTCGCTTTGGGTCTCAAGGAGAACAAGTTCAAGTCGTTTCACGTTCAGGATGGTGGAAGCGCTGCCATGAGCAACTTTGCGGAATATTATGGGCTTCTGGAGGAAGAGGGAGGCGACGGGGGAGGAACCGGTGGAAGCAGTCCGCGTGTCTCTTCTCCCCGGGAGATGGAGACGCATGGAACAGAAATAACACCACTCCTGCCAACGACAATTATACGCTTTGTGAAGGTGATGGAAGGTGCGACAGACATGCTTGTCTCTTGCAATCTTCGTGTGACCGACGGATCGCAGCTTGTGGTCGAACGCTTTCTAACAAAAATGCCGGAAGAACGGTATACGCCAGGTGGATCCGAGACGAAATATCTCGGGCAGATTGAAGACGTTGTGAGAGATGCGGTGCTGCAGTGGCGGTTTTTTGCCTTCTCGAAGCGTTTTTATGTCCTGCCTTCTTGCCAGTTTTTTTCTGCTGTGGAGGAGTTGATGGCATATGGCGCGGGCGTGACATCGACGGAATCATCCACGCTTCGCTTTAGAAA
>NW_001849404.1:14242-15543 GCF_000209065.1 Trypanosoma cruzi
TTTACTTTGTTGCGTGTAAGTGTCGCTACTTGTGTACTTCGTTGTGTGGCGGAGGCCCGAATCAATGAGGGGTGGAGTGTTGTGATGAATCACAGCACAGAGAACCCTCATGTTGCTCATCTATATGCTCGTTTTCATTGCCATCCTCGACGTGGAAAGCTTTTTATTTTGTACGAGATGGAAATTACTCATCCGGTGGCATATCGCCGTGTGGTGGTCTCTGGCTCAAAGGACCTTGTGGAATACTTTGTGAGGGCGAAGGATGATGGCAGGACTGTCGTACCCGCACAGACGGAGAAGAAAACAGGGTGGTTGATGTACCTTGCAATATTGCGTTCTCAATTGCGTCATTGGATGCTTGCAGAGCAAGTGGCTCTTCTGTGCCTGTTGGCTTCACAGCCAATCCGCCGACCCCTTCTGAAAGACATTCAGGAGCTTTCGTTCTCTGAGGGAGTCTCTGCAGGGTGGTCCGCACACTGCAGTGTCCGCTCCATTGGGCTTTTCTTTCGGTGGGAGGATGGTCTGTTGCACTTCTTGGACCCCTGTGGAGGGGGTGGGTCATGGGGCAAGATGCCATCCGTTTCGGTGTTGGCGCGTCGAGTACTTGTAGCCGCGTTACGCAGGAGGCATAAGCTTCTGTTGCAGGATGAACCCAACGTGTTCTTGTCCCTTGCCAGCAATGAACGGTCTTCCTGTTATGTTGTTCAGGTGTTTTTGCTAGACAACGAGTTTGAAAATGGTTACGAGGGATGCGTGGCTGCAGGGTTTGAGTGCCGCTTCAGTTTCTTTCTGACGGGCGTTGGCGAAGAATTACAGGCGCTTGCAGATGTCATCGCCGATGTGAGGGCAGGTGTTTCAGCCACCCGAAGTACGGCTGTTGGGGAGACGTGTTTCACTCTTGCGGTGGAGGCAGGCATCAACGAGGCGAATGCGCGGGCTCTCCACCTTACTTTCTGTAATGTTTTGCTGCGACGACTGGATCTGATCGCCAGCCACATTGAGCCATCGCCATGTGGCCGAAACGTTGTCCCGAAGGAGTTGAGAGGCCGCAGGGCACGGCAGTTGTATTCATCCGTGGAAGTGTCACGGGGGGAAGAAATGCGGACCTTTCGGCATCTGACATCTCGCTGCTTTTTGACGCCGTATTTGGTGAGTCCGTGGTTACTGTCTGACGCTATTGCCTTTCACTGGATGATTGTAACTGCTGAGATGTGGAGAACATTTGCTACACCTTCTTTCAGTATCTTTGTCGCACGCCGTGTTCGAGATGGTTTTCGATTGCTGCATTGCATGGGGTGCTG
>NW_001849404.1:15643-20720 GCF_000209065.1 Trypanosoma cruzi
GCTGGGGGACTCGGTGCATGAGACTCCTTCTGACCCTACCCTGCTGGCGCAAACTCGGCGTGGACAGTCCGTTAATCATGAATAAGCACATTGCAAGTAACGGAGAGAGCAAAACGACCGGGTCAACACGGATTTCTCGGCGCGGCTACCGGCATTTGTGCTTGAGGGGGATGGGGGGGTGGCGAGGCGCATGCTTTCCCGTGTTGCCAATGACCTCCTGACTTGAGAGAGGCATGATGAGCCCAGGAGAAGTGTCTGTTGCCATGAGCATCAGCGAGTGGCATCAACAGGAACGGAGTGACTGTTGATCACATGACTGTCTGATTTTTCACTGCGAACACGAAGTATGAGAAACGGGCTTGCCAAATGACACAACAGATGGGGAACCTGACGGACGCTAAAAGTCTGACTGGAAGAGCATCCAGGCAACATGTAGAAAAAGTAAAAAAGGAGCGATTTTCTGACAAGTTCGTTGGTGTTGTATGTGAAGTTGTTGTTTTTGTTCGCATGACTCTTGCTTTCCACTTGCTTTGCGTGGGCAACGGAAGCAGAAGGCACGGACTGATGGTGCGAGTTCTTCTTTGTCTCCTGTCGGTGTCTGGAACAGTGAATGCGACGACGGTTCCACCCACTCACTTTTCAGTAGCCGCGGCTGTTGTCTCTGCCACGCCTGACGTTGCTTTGCGGGATGGTGAGGCTTTGTTGTTGTGCGGCGGGGCAAAAGTGGACAAGACTCCGCCAGAAGCACTTGGAACCTCAGGTGGTCATATTTACGAATATCAGAGACGTGTGTGCATCTCCATGTTTATATCTCGCGTTGTCGCCTTCTGTACACGGCCGTGGAGAATGAAGTTGTTGTTGTTTTCTTTGTTTGCAGCACTTGGGATTCCGTTCGCTCCTACTTTCTGTTGGTTGGTGCCGTTTTCCGGAGAGCGTCTTGCCCCGTGCGTGAAATTAAGCGTTTCTGCTTCTGTGTGCGGTCTCACAGTGCTTGAGTCGTCTTGGAAGGTGAGAATAATGACTGCAGTGGTTACGAAGACACTGATGTGTTGTACTGTGGATGCGTGACGCCAACCACTCTTCTCCCACGTCCTGTTTGGGCGCTTGTTTTTTAATTTAATTCCTCGCACACACACACACACACACACACACACATACACAAAGATACAAGCTAGGAAGGAAGTTACTACAAACGCGAATCGCTACTGTGAAATTCGAAGGTTCTGAAAGTTCCAACAGCACACACACACACACACATATTTGTATGCTCTCACGTGTTGCTGCTGTGAAGGCACCCCGCACACACAACCGTCGCCGCGTGACCGGATCCGGCGGAAGGAGGAGGGAAGGAGGAGAGAGTGAGCCGCAGAGGCCCAACATGTCGCGGCGTGTGTTTACTTTTGCGGTGTCGCTACTCCTCCTCGTCGTGATGATGTGCGGCGCCGCGGGGTCTGTGCAGGCCCAAAGCTTTGGAACGGGAGTGGGAAATCCCTATGGAGGACAAGGTTCGAGGCAGTTGCAAAGGGGGCATCGAGCCGCAAACCCACCGGTCCCTGGCCACATTTTCCGCAATCCCCATCTTGTGAATGTGAGCGGGATGCTCCTGGCCATTGCTGGAGCTCAGTTCAATAGAACTGTGGGGAGCGGAAGTGCGTCCATGCAGTTGACGGCGCAGCTCAGCATGAATCGTGGGGTGAATTGGAGTTCGTACCCGAGACCCGAAGGTCGTGACGCTTTTTCTGCAAGCCCTCACCGGATGTCGCTTCCGTCGTCTTTTGGATCCTTCGGATCGCTTTTTGCTTTTGTGGAGGGCTACGACTTACGGAACGGTGCCATAATTCGGTTTACCGATGGGTGGGGGGGAAGTGGGTTGGAGTCTGTTATCTATTTTCTGGAGACAGGGCCTGGACAAAGCGGAGATTTGTCGATGAATTCCGTCTCTATGGGCTTTCACCTTCCTTATCCCTATCAACCCGGTGACATGATTGGCTTCCTCAACGATGCCAGTACTCCCATCACGAAAATGACGGATAACACGCTCGTGTTTCCCGTGCAGTTTCTGACAAGGGGAGGGGACACTGCGTCCACAATCATGTACTGGAATTCTGTTCAACCGCACTGGACCTTTGCGAACAGCGCGACACATGCGGGCTGCACCAACCCCAGTATCCTTGAGTGGGAGGCTGGTAAAATCATCATGATCGCCTCATGTGAGTACGGCCACAGGAGAGTGTACGAGTCGACCGACAAGGGGAACACGTGGAAGGAGGCTCTGGGGACGCTCTCGCGCGTGTGGAGCAACCCATTGGCCGGTTCTGGGCTCCACATTCAGAGTGGATTCATCACTGCAACGATTGGCGGAAAGAAGGTGATCCTCCTCACCCAGCTGTAATATCCCAGGCACAACCAAAGGGACGAGATTCACCTGTGGCTAACGGACACCAACCGTATTTACCACGTTGGCCTGCTACCCACTGGGTATGGCGCGACCTCCAGCTCCCTGTTGTGCGCGGATGATAAGCTGTATTGTTTGTACGAGGCCAGTGGTGGAAGCGACTCTGGAGCCTTCTTCCTGGATCTGACGTCCGAGCTTTACTGGATAAGGCATGCGCTGTCTACTTGGGCCGCGAATGACATTGCCTTGTCGAGACGATGCAGCACAGGCGCTGCGCTGTCAAGAGGGGACTGTTCTGTTCCTTTCCCCACGGCTGGGCTTGTGGGCCATTTGGCCGATAGGTTCAGCGGGCACAAGTGGGAGGACGAGTACCTTGGGGTGAATGCCGTTGTGAGGGGTGCGGCGAAAAAGGCTCCCAGTGGGTTGACGTTCGAAGGGCATGACGCAGGGGCCGAGTGGCCTGTGGGCAAGCAGTGGCCGACCAGACCGCTCCACTTTGCAAACTATGGGTTCACTCTTGCGGCAACGGTGTCGATCCACGAGGTGCCGACGGGCATCACTCCCCTGATGGGCCTGAAGAAGATGGGGACGACAACACTCCTGGGACTGTCGTACGATAATAATATGGAGTGGAGCGTGGTGAATGACTTGTTCCCGAAGCATTTTACCGCATGGGAGCTGAACAAAACGTATCACGTGGTGCTCAAAATGCATGACGGTGTGGGCTCCGTGTACGTTGACGGGGCTCTCCTTTGGAATAGGAGTCTGAGAAATTCGTTCAATGAAGGACTGGACACGGTCTCACACTTTTACTTTGGCGCGTACGATGAGCAGTTGAGCAGCGGAAAAATTCATGCGACGGTGGCGAACGTCTTTCTGTACAACCGCCCGTTGAATGAAACTGAGATTGGCGCCCTCAACGCGAGTAAAGTTTCTCTTCCATTTACGGAAAAGAAGCCGGCGAAAGCGGCGGCAGTTACTTCCCCGCCCGTTGAACCTTTGACCACTTCGGTCACCACAGAGACAAAGGCAACTGTTCCAGCGCCCACTCCTGCCGCACCACAGCAGACGGACCAAGCAACTTTGAGCGCGAGCAGTGGTGCGAGCAGTGGCGCTCCATCCACACCAGCGGAGTCGGAATCAGCAGGGCCCAAGCCAGCGGAGCCCAATGCCGCGACGTCCTCAGCTGGGGAGGGAACTGCAGACCAGCCGGCATCTGCCACATCTTCAAGCGCCGCCATTACTGATGTTGGTGCTTCCTCATCTGATGATGCAAAAACGGTGGGGACGGAAGGTGGGGGTATGATGCGGGCAGATCAACCAACCCAATTCTCTGTGGGCAACCCCGACGCAGCAAATGCAGCAACACATAACTCTGAAGGCAAGGGGCAAGGTGGGCTCCATCCACAGGTCAAGGAAGCAGAGGCGGCGACACTCAGCAGCAGCTTTTTAAATTCGTCGCAGTGGGATAACAGCGTTGCTGGCACTATGCGTGGGAGCGGACTGCTGCCGCTGCTGCTTCTGCTGGGGCTGTGGGGTTTTGCGGCTGCGTGAGGAGTGTGCGGCCTCAGTCTGGAACACTTGCGCCCTCTCCGCACAGGCAAACACACACACCTCTAGGAATAAATTTACTGCGCAGAGAATAATTTGTTTTTGTTTCCTTTTAATTTTTTCTAGTTTTCCCTTGCTGCTTTAGGGCTATCACCATGGACGTTTTTCTTTTCGGCTTAAAATTTTTTTTTCTGTTCGGAGTATAATTTCTTATGTTTTTTATTTTTGCTTCTAAAAAAATAAAGTTTTTTTTTTTTTTTGCTCCACTCTTTCCTTTTTTTTTGTTTCCGGGGGCAATCGCTATGGACGTTTTTTTCTTTTCTACTCTTCCCCCATTTAAATTGTTTCTTCTGCACTCTTCCTGCGAGGGGTGCCGTGTGTTTCCCGCCCGACTGCTCCACTCGCACGCCCACCGACACGCTCACGACGACGGCCCTGTGCGCCTCGCCTGCTGCACGCATGAGGAGGGGCGGCGAAGAACGGCACGCTGAGGGAGCCGTGACGTGTGGGCGTGCGACGCGGGCCTGTGGGGCGGAGCGCGCATTTCTTCCCCTCTTGCTTTGTTTCGCTTTTGCGGCCGGGGCGGGCAGACACCCGCAGCGCCACACACACACACAGCCACACCCTGCCGCTTTTTAGGGATTTTTTTGCTTTTTCCAATGGCCAGCGGTTTTACAGTGTGATGCGCGACGTTTTCCCCATCTTGTTCGCTTTTGTTTTTTGCCCACATGCGGTGCCGGCCTCGCCGCTGTGCGTCCCACGGGTCGCACAAAAGGGGGAGTGGAATAACAGGCTGGGCGCCGCACGCGGGCCGAAGGATTTTGTGTGGGCTCGTGAAAAAGCAATATTTCTTTTGTTTTACTGCTTTTTCTCGTTGCGGGCAACATTTGTACACAAACGAACGGCCGTCTCGTGCGGCATGGCAAATGAAATGAAAACCCCGCCAAATCCATTATTTTCTTGTTTCTTTTTATTTTCCGCGGCTCAGCTCAGCGTTTGCCGCGCCCACTGTGAGTGTGGGACGCCAAAACCCGCTGTGAAGCGTGATGCCAGTCCGTCGGAGCCGAGGGAAGTAAAGGACTACCGCGCAAGCTTGGAGGCCTCCTGTCATTCTCGTCGCGGCCACGGGCG